>NW_015165878.1:305684-318172 GCF_001447785.1 Gekko japonicus
CCCCAAACCCCACCCTCCCCAGGCTCCACCCCCAAAATCTCCAGGTATTTCCCAATCCGGAGCTGGCAACCTTATAATCTGGTTTCAATGCGTTAATCAACCTATCCCAGCTTAATGAACAAATGCATCCCCAAAGTAATATTCTTGCGTAAGCCACCTTCTGAATCAAAATATAAGGTGGAAACGGAACAAATAAAAAAGGGAGGGGAAGGAGGGGAAGAGGAGCAAACGAATAGTATTTATTTATTTTTTTTAAAAAAAGATCTCACCGACGGTTTTAAGATAAAATAAGGCGCAAGATAGAGCCCCGTTTACCGAATACAGACCAGCACATTCTGTCCGTCTGCTAAAATTAGGAGTCACTCACTGCAGTGGGAACACAGTTGCGTACAGGAATGTGTTCTGAAAGGTCTCTGGCCAAACCACGGACGCCCGGGGAGAAAGAGAGGAAGAAAGAGATCTGTCATATAAAAAGCAATTGTGAATGAGTGATGGCAGAACAATTATTTTCCGCTGTACGAAAATGCCTGAAGACCGCGGGCAGCTCCCTGCCATCATAAGAGTGTCCCTGCCAAAACAAGCGGCTCTGTTTTCCAAGGACGTGAACAGAAAACCCAACGGAGCAGGGCTGAATTTACTACGAAGGGGGCCACGGTGGCACCCAGAGATCTCCCGCTATTACAACTGATCTCCAGATGACTGAGATCACTTCCCCTGGAGAAAATGGCTGCTTTGGAGGGTGGGCTTTGTGGCTCTGTGCCCTGGTGAAGCCCCCCCCCCTCCCCAAACTGTGCCCTCCCCAGGCACAACCCTAAGATCTCCAGGTCGTTCCCAACCTGGAAATGGCAACCCTAAGGGGGAAGGAAGCTGTTGCTGTGGGGAACGGAATCCCTGATTGGCTGCTCAGATCGGCAGTGGCTTTGCTGGGATCACAGCCAGAGAAAGATAAGAACATGAGAACATATTAAAAAGGGCTTCAATGAACTTGGTGTCCAACAGAGAATGTAAGAGAAGCCAATGTTGGATCAGGCCAGTGGCCCATCCACTCCAACACTCTGTGTCACACAGTGACCAAAAATACCAGGTGCCCTCAGGAGGTCCTGCAGCGGGGCCAGGACACTAGAAGCCACCCCACTGTTGCCCCCCCCCCAAGCACCAAGAAGACAGAGCATCACTTGCCCCAGACTGAAAGTTCCTATTTATGCCTTGTGGCTAATAGCCACTGATGGACTTCTGCTCCATAGTAAAGGTTCCCTTGCTCGAAAGCCAGTCGAATCTGACTCTAGGGTTGCAGTGCTCATCTCCGTTTCAAAGCCGAAGAGCCAGCGCTGTCCGAAAATGTTTCCGTGGTCATGTGGCCGGCATGACTAAACACCGAGGCGCACGGAACGCTGTGACCTTCCCACCGAAGTGGTACCTATTTATCTACTTGCAATTTCTTGCTTTCGAACTGCTAGGTTGGCAGGAGCTGGAACTAGAGACGGGAGCTCACTCCGTCATACGGCACACTCGGGTCTCGAACTGCTGAACTACAAAAAAAATGCTACCCAGTCTTTCTCCTGTGGATGTTTCTGAGAATGACAGTCCTTTATCTAATTTCTCCAAAGCCCAACTGACCCTTCTTTTGTAGGTACTTGTCTTGAGATAATGTTCTGAGAATTGTTTCCCTGGGGTCCCTGCCACACGAGGGACAAAACGAACAAAAATAGGCACGCGACGGCGGGATCATACAGATCCCGTGAGCCGCCGATCAGATGCCGGGGAGACGGGGAGGAAGCCACGGGAGGCTGCCGAACTGCGCATGTCTGAGCATGCACAGTTCGGCCAGGACCTGGGGATGCGCCGGCAAAAGGACGTGCCGGCGATCCCACGGCCACGCTTGCCGTGGCCGTTCCCGTAAGACCACCTCTGGAGGTGGTTTATTTTTAATATGGTTTTTCGGCCGGAAGGGCCAGATCGGGGATGGGTGTACAACGTTTCCCAGATGTTGCGGTGGGATCGCGCTCGTTTGCTCCGTCCCCGATCTGTCCCTCTCCTGGCCCAAAACCTTTTGTGTGACTGGGGCCATAGTAGCATATCAGTATGGTGTGTTTTATTCTAACACAGAATTCCAAAGGTGCCTGCGGGCTCAAAAAGGTTGGGGACCCCCCCGTCCTAGAACGACAGCAGAGTTGCTCTATGTACTGCTTATGTTCAGGGAAACAGGTTTGCACCTGATTGCCTTGAAGTGTAGCTGGGCCATGTCCCAAATCCCATTAAAGATGTTAGTTGATGCTCAGATCTCAGGGCTTCTTAACTTTGATATCCTATTCTCCTTGGATCGTGTGTCTCTGTGTCTACACATGCATGTGTGCATAAGGAGCAGTTGCACAACTGTTATGCAACGTTACAGCATCCAGCAAACAGAGCCCCATCCAGAGCCAGGTTATGAAAGACGGAGCCCAGCGTCGCATTTGCGTGTTCCACCGTACACAATGTGAAAGAGCTCTTGGCCTGCCTCTCCTGGACTCTTTAGTTCTCCCTTCTGTGCGGAAAAAAAATCCTTTTCCATCTCTTTCTGACAGACTTAGATACTTGTATTCCCGGGGGAAGTTGCACAATCATCCCACAACGGGTCCAGAACGGAGGGAGAGGTAAATAATTCCACGAGAGCCTCTCATCTCTTGTTGGTTGGTCTTAAAAAGGAGCTAGTTAGTTCCATAGCCAAGGACAGTTTGGCCTATTTAGACTCGGGACTCACATTTTATATCCACCTGCAACGTGGGACCTACAATGTTGGTTGGGTTTTTTTTTAAATGACTGTGTGCATCTTCTTTCCCCGCTTTATTCCCCCCTTCCCCCTTCTCTAGGCCAAAATTAAGCATGATAGGAGCATGCATGTTTACCGAGCTTAGAACTGATAAGAGGAAGTCCTTCTTCACCCAAAGTATCGTTAGCTGGTGGAATTCTCTGCCGCAGGAAGTGGTGGCAGCTACAAGCAACAGACAGCTTCAAGGGGGGATTGAATCTATATATGGAGCAGATGTCCGTGAGTGGCTATTAGCCACAAGGTATAGATGGAACACTCTGTCTGGGGCAGTGATGCTGTGCATTCTTGGTGCTTGGTGGGCCACAGTGGGAGGGCTTCTGGAGTTCTGGACCCACTGGTGGACCTCCTAATGACTACTGGGTTTTGGCCACTGTGAGATACAGAGTGTGGACTGGATGGGCCTTTGGCCTGATCCAACATGGCTTCTCTTATGTTCTTAACCATTCATATATCATACTGTGGGTGGGGGATTTGTGTCTCATACTAGTATGAAAAGGGGTGAGGGGGGAAGTTTCAGTTCCCCTCACCTTCATGTTAAAACACTGGATGTGGAATTTCTGCCTGTTCTTTTGCTGGTTCCAAGTTGTTAAAGACTCAAGCTTTCAGGGAAGTTGCAACCAGTCATTTTGCCCCCCTGTTAGCTCTAAGATTATACTTTGCTAAACAAAGTGTTGCCATTGCTGAACATGCCAGGAGATTTTGAGGGCAGTACCTGGAAAGGGTGGAGTTTGGGGAGGATGTGCTATCACTTCAGGGTGATGCTCTAGGAATTTCACTGAATCTCTATAGTAAAGGCCATAGAGACATGGGGAAATCCTTAGAGTGTCATTATGGAGGCTATCTTCTGGCCGTTTTGTTCTTGAGGATTGGGTGGGGTTAGAGCAGGATTTTACTGTTGCTGGTGGATCTCCTGATGGCACCTGAGTTTTGGCACAGAATGTTGGACTGGATGGGCCATTGGCCTTATCCAACATGGCTTCTCTTATGTTCTTAGGTGGACAAATGTCAAGCCTAAGGTCTGAAACTCTAGCAGTGTGGCAGCCTAGCAACTGAAATGTTGAGAGGTTTCTGAAAATCAGAAATGGGCAAATCATGGCCTGGGTTCATTCCTCCAGTGTCAGGAGCACTGGCCAGGTGAACTCCATCTGATGAAAATTTGTTAAAACTTAAAGGCCAAATGTCATTCAAAATAGTGAAAAGGGAGAGAGGTCCACATCTCAGTTTGTATCTCTAGCAGGTCACAGCCTCTTGTGGCTCCTTGGCTCCAGTAGCTGGTCCAAATTAGGGATGCTCAAGCACTTGCTGTTTTGGCTCACTATTGTGTAGTGGGTTGCCGTATGGAGAAACGACAGACGACGACGTAGTGCGTAGCACGCTTTATTGGTACACAACAAGACAAGACACAAATGGCCGGCAGGCCAACTATATACACGACCAGGGGACCACCCCTGGGTCCCATTGGCGGGTTTGAATCTCCCGCCACGGTCCCATTGGTTCCCCCAGTGGAGGGACTAGGATCCTAGTCCCCATTGTTGTCCAGGACTGAAGCTCAGGCGTGTGCGCTGACCTCCGGTGGTGGTCAGTGGACACAACAGCTCATGTCCCATTCATGTCCCAGTTGCAAACATGGAGCTGATTTTTTTTGACAACATGCATTTGTCGACCCATTTGCGGCTCTTTGGCAGATTGTTTCAACTATTTCTTCCAAACGGCCCTGCAATGAGCTGTCAGCTTTTCATGCGTGAGTGTTCTGACACAGGCCAATGTTCTGCTTCCTTACCGTGATGCACCTCTTAGCAGGCAATTGTTTACACAGACAGCACAATACACACTAGGGGTGTTCACGGGACTATAACTGAGCCAAATATATAGCAAAAAAATACCTTTTCGGTATTGATCAGATATAATCAGGTCTGCCAGGTATATGCAGGATTTTTGGGGATAATGAAAAATGGGTCCCAAAAAATCCCAGAAATATTTGGGATTAACCAGATTTGCTGGGATCTGGCATTTGCTGGCTCCTGGGGCTGTTTCCCCCCACTCCCCCCTTCACCCCCCCTACGTTTCTGTGTCTCCTGAGGCTTTAGGTAACATTCTGTCAGTTTCAAGAGCTTCTGTCAATTTTTAGAAGCTCGGGGTTTTTTGCTGGAGTTTGTGTCTGGTTTGACCTTTTTGGTGGATTCTTGCATTTTGCATCAGTATCCTTGTGTTTTGCATAGGTCAAGATTCTTGCATCTTACATAGTTTCAGATTCTTGGGTTTTACATAGTTTCAGAGTCAAATCCGAAGCAGCCTTATACCGAGTCATGCCACTGATTCATTCAGTCTAGCTTTGTCTATTCTGGCTGGCAGCAGCTATCCAGGGCCTCAAGAAGAAAAAGGTATTCCCCCAGCACCTGCTACATGAGATCCTTTAACTGGACATGTCAGGACTTGCACCCGGGACCTTATGCACTGAAAACGAGCGTATGCTCTACAGATATATCCCTTGCTTGAATGTCAGAGTCTGCATCA
Source organism: Gekko japonicus (assembly GCF_001447785.1). Taxonomy (NCBI): domain Eukaryota; kingdom Metazoa; phylum Chordata; class Lepidosauria; order Squamata; family Gekkonidae; genus Gekko; species Gekko japonicus. The sequence continues at coordinate 311,008 of NW_015165878.1, forward strand.
ATGTAACTTGAACTGTGTCTCATTGAAGACTCATGCTTTTAATCATCTGCAGAAGTCGCTAGCCATAAATTGTAAACACGTGTTAATGTTTCAATATTTTTTTTAACAGCTTATTTCATGCCTCGTTTACAGCTGAATTTATGGCCTATACACCACTGTTATTCACTGGCTCCAAGCATTTCACATCAACAGCTGCAAAATCCCTCTCTTTTTTGTTCTTCTTTCTTTTGTTGTTACGCATGTGTATGTCGGAGGGAGTCTGCATGCGTACTGTGGGCAAAACACTGAGTGCTAGTTTAATCCGAAGGGTGAGTCATGGTCTCCTTGGGGCTGGTGGTGGCAAACAACATCAAGCTGAACAGATTTCACAACTAGCCATTCTCAGTGGGGAAGATTATTTGGTAAGAAGTTTGAAGATCTGCAAATGCAATAATCAAATTATCCATAGCCTGAGTAGATGAACAGCGTCACGGAATGCATCAAAATACATTTCTCTTTATGCTAAGTACTGGAAGAAATCAGAGATACCAACAGAAAATGAACTTTTGACAAAAAAAACCCCTGAAACAGCCAAAACTGATTGTTGGACTTATTAAAAGACCAAAGCAAACAAAATGTGAGAGACAATTGGATACCATTCCATGACTGGGTGGAAATAAAAGGAGGCTGAAGTTGGTTCCTTATTCGCACTTCCTTATTCATTCCTTATTCGTTACTTATTCGTGCAATCATTCAGAAGCACTAAGGAGAGTTGGAAAGCTCTGAACCCCAAAATAAGGTCTGGACCACCACATAACATATACCCCCACATTCACCGGACCCTCCCCTTCCAGGGGACACATTCTGTGTGCTTGTCCAAAGCGCGGTTCCGGTGCCAGTTGCTCCAAAGTGCAGGTCCCCCCAAGACAAGCACACAGGCAGACACTGGGGCCAGGCTGCTCCCAAAAAAATATTTGAACCACCCCAAATGACACATCTCCACACTCTGGGGACTGTGCCCTGCAGGGTGACATACAGTGATGCCCAGTCCAAACACCGGTTCCGATGCCACGAGCTTCAGAATGACTGCACGAATAAGTAACGAATAAGGAAAGAATAAGGAAGTGCGAATAAGGAACCAACTTCAGCCTCCTGGAAAAAAAAATCAAGCTTGGCTATCTCCTGTCTGATAGAAACCACCAGACTACTCAACAATTGGCTAAATTCTGTGCTCAGGTTTACAAGCATCGAAAATCCCTTGTGGCAGCATGACTTTTGTAGTTATTTGGTATGGTTTTGGTTTTAAGTCTTAATTTTATCTCTTTTTACCATTTTAATTTTTTTTAAATCCAACTGTATTGCTGGTCACTGGCTTTTGTATTTCTTAATCAAACTGTTACGCTGGTCGCTGACTGTTGTAATAAAGTGATTGATTGACTGGGTGGAAAGAAACTTCAAAGGCTAGGAGTATTGGATACAACCGTGACAGACTTAGAGAAACTCTAAATTGAACTGTAAAGAATCTGACTTTTTCAGGAATCACAATAGAAGGGTTTAGTGAATTAAGTGTTACTAGTTTTAGTAACCTATAACTTTAGCTTGTTATTTTTGACTTTGCATAGCTTAAGCATCATCATGCTACATGTTAATTTGCTGTTCAGTTTCTGCTGTTCAGTGAAGCCCTTTTGGGACATTACAATCACATGTTTCAGGAGGCCACCAATGGGAGGACATGCTATCCATAATCCTCCTGATATGTGTGGCTGCCATGTTGTGTGTGTGAACAGGGGCAAGGTGCATATTGACCACGTACATACTGAAGCTGTCTTTGCATGGCATTTTTTATGTGTTACCCATGTTCACAACATGACATTCATGCACATCAGGAGGCTTGGTGGTAATGCATGCCCCTTTCCCATGCACTTGGTAGGCACCAGTTACACATGATTGTAATGTCTGGAAAGATCTTGAATTATCTCTGTTTCTTCCAAGTGACATTAGCATGAAGTGAACCCAAATCTGAGTAACTGCATGACATCACTGATTGATGAACAAGGTGTGAGACATCTCTTGGGAAACTTCACCCCCTTGAAAAGGTATGTTGGTGAACATTCAATACCTCGTGCAAGAAGGAGCCAAAGTGAATGTAAGGTTGAGAACTGTCCATTCAGCACCATATTCTCCAGGGAACATTGAGAATGGGAAGTACTGGTTATGTTCTCTAGGTCCAGAGGCTTACCCAGTGCGGTGACTTGACAAGTCTCAGCATACTTGGAATCATAGAATGACAGAGTTGGGAGGGGCCATACAGGCCATACAGGTACATGCAGGATCAGCCTAGAGCAGTGGTGGCGAACCTATGGCATGGGTGCCAGAGGTGGCACTCAGAGCCCTCTCTGTGGGCACGCGTGCCATCGCCCCAGCCAGGCCCAGACCATCATTAAAGTGTCGAATTCTCTGCCAAATAATTTTAAGTAAATGAAAGCATTTGGGATTGCTTTCCTTACTTTGTTTGGATCATCCTAAGTTAATGTATGAGTTGTTTTTTCTAAAGTAAAACCTCAGTATTCAGGTTAAATTGCCGTGTTGGCACTTTGCGATAAATAAGTGGGTTTTGGGTCGCAGTTTGGGCACTCGGTCTCTAAAAGGTTCGCCATCACTGGCCTAGAGCATCCCTGACAAGTGTTTGTCCAGCCGCTGACATGTCTTGACATACTCTTCTTACCAGAATTAGTTGCATGTTGCTAGATTCCCAGGTGTGTTTCCTGGGCAAGTTGAAGAAAGCAGGTGGGACATCAGGAGGCACAAAGGAAAACTGGTAGGTGAAGCTTTCCACACCACCTCTTTGCATGGTCAGTGGCCAGCAGAATCTGGAACATCAGACTCTACCGCTTACCAGCAGGGGTCATCTCGTAGAAAAAGAGGTGCAGGAGCTCATTAGCATAACTCATTAGCATAACTTATTTGCATATGCCACACCCCCTGACATCACCGGAAGTGTGTCAGAAGGCAACTCCCACCACTCAGGCTCCACTGGACTGTTTTGGATTGCTAGCTATTGGGGGGGGGGAAACGTGCAGATCTGTCCTCACAGAGGAGGGAGAGCTTGTACCCGAATAAAACTTGGTCTTAAAGGTGCCGCTGGACTGTTTTGGACCAGGGGGGCCTCTGCAACTTACCTGGCTGCCTCTTGCTCTGACTGAGGGCTGCTGGGAGCAGGAGATGGGGCTTGTTGCATGTGCCCGTCCCCTGGGCTCTTTACTGCCGGAGCTCCGCTCCTGTGCGCTCCTGCAAAAAAACAAGGTTATGGCCTTCAGGGCCAGACAAAAGAAAAGAATCTGGTCTGTAAATGGGCACTCATTAGAGCAGGTTTTCTGCTTTAAATACTTAGGTATGGTACTTCAATCAAATGGGGCTAGGAAAGCCCATATACAGTATGTTGCCTCCCAAGGTGAAAGAACAGCCAATGCTATTCTTAAGGTCTATCGCACCAAAGGGGCTTATTATGTGCCAGCTGCCCAAAAACTCTTTCAAGCAAAGGCAGTTGGACAGATGCTCTATGGCACTTTTATTGGGCCTCCTTCCTCTAGTTTTGCCCCCTTAGAGCGAGTTCAGTCCAAATTTCTCAGAGCAGTTCTTCAGGTCCCAAGGTGTGTATCGAATACACTGGGTCATTTCGTAGAAAAAGAGCTAGGGGGACTCATTAGCATAACTCATTAGCATATGCCACACCCCCTGACATCACCGGAAGTGTGTCCTCCCCACAGCCGGCGGCGACCTCCAGCGGGCACCAGCAGGGAGCTCCAGGCCCCGCCCTCCCGCACCTCACCCGGGGGGATGGCGTCCCCCCGCGTCCCCCCCCAAATGACCCCTGAATACACTGATCCATCTAGAGACAGGTGCTATATCAGTGGAAGTCAAAATTACTTTAGCTTCACTCCAGTATTGGCTTAAACTAAATTTCCATCCTCAGGGACTAACCCACTTGTTACTCTCAGACAACTTTCCATCCAAATGGCTGAGAGCAGTTCATAATAAATTATATGATCTTCGTTTTGCCCCCAAGCAATTTTGAGTATGCGTTGGGATGTAGCAAAATCAGCCCTAAAACAGAGAATGATGGACATGGAGAGACAGACAGATCTTAGGAGATGTCCTAAGTTTAGAGCCCCAGGTTCTGTCAAATATCGCTTGCAACCCGTGTCCTATGTATCACAGCTTGATACTCACAAGTTTAGGAAAACCTTCACATTAGCCAGATGTGAGGCTTTCCCCTCCGCGATGCTTGAGGGCAGATTCACTGAATATAGACTTTGTCGATGCGGCTCAGGAGAGATAGAAACTATTGAGCGCATGATGCTCAGATGTGACCGGTATAACAAGATCCGTGACAAATATATTACTCCTCTTATAACAGATATGGTGGGACAATCAGGTGCTGGGCAGTGTAACCGATTGTTAATTGATGGGAACCGGACAATTACCGAAACTGTGGCAAAATTTTGGGTAGCGTGCTACTGCATCCGAAATACACGATCAAACATATAATGAGAGTTGCCTAATAGTCTCTGTTTTATGTTCTTCTTTTACTTTATTACGCTCAACTGTATTTTCTATAGAGTTTTATTTTACTGTCCTAAATTCAGTTATATGAATGTGATATTTAAGCATGTGTGTTCTATGGCTTGTTGTCGTAATAAATGCCTGGCTGACTGACTGACTGACTGACCCCTGGCTTTAAACAATCCTCAGAGGGCAGCTGTCTGAGCCCCCCGATACATACACATGAAGCTCGGTCCATCAGGGTCAGTCTTGTCTACTCAACTGGCAGCCGCTCTCCAGGGTTTCAGGAGGAAGTCTTTCACACCACCTATTGCCTGGTCTCTTACCTGGAGACGTCAGGGATTGAACCTGGGAACTCCTGCATGTCAAGAAGATGCTCTACCACTGAGCCATAGTGCCTCTCAAAAACATACACGAAGCTGCCTTCTACTGAATCGGACCCTGAGTCCATCAAAATCCGTCTTGTCTACTCAGGCCGGCAGCTGCTTTCCAGGGTCTCAGGCGGAGGTCTTTCACATCACCTGCTACCTGATCCCTTCCACTGAAGATGCTGCTGGGGACTGAACTCGGGACCTTCTGTATGCCAGGCAGAGGCTCCTCCACTGAGCCAGAGCCCCTCAGCCACATCTGGGGTTTGGGGATCCTATTCACAGCCCGCATCCCACCCTGTCTCTCTCCTGCACCCACCGTTCCCAAGGCCAGGGAAAAGGCCGCTGGAGCCAGTGCCATTTTGGTTGCTCTCTTCTGCGCCTTTCCAAGCGCTGCAATATCCCTTTTCATTCACATTTTTAATTCTTATTTATTTATTTGCCTTATTTGCAGTCCACCTTTCTTATGAACACTCACAGTGGATTAAAGGATATAAAGCAGCACAACCAGAGAGCGTAAGAGGAGGAGAAGAGATTGGATTTATACCCTGCCCTTCACCACTCTCAGAGCAGCTTACAATCCCCTTTCCCTTCCCCTCCCCACAACAGACACCCTGTGAGGTGGGTGGGGCTGAGAGAGCTCTGACAGAAACTGCCCTTGAGAGAACAGCTCTGAAAGAACATGTGACTGACCCAAGGTCACACCAGCAGCTGCATGTGGAGGGGTGGGGAGCTCTTCCAGATTAGAGTCCATGGTCTTGACCATTACACCAAATGGGCCCTTAGTTATTCCATTGGATGAGGAAAGAGCAGTCACAAAAAAAAATTGTAAGGCTTCTGACTTCAGGCTCCATGTTAGAATTGCTACTTCTTTTGCATTCTGACCTGCATGATGCAGACAGCGAAGAAGACGAGATTGGATTTATACCCTGCCCTTCACTACCTAAAGGTGTCTCAGAACAATTTACAATCTCCTCCTTCCCCCCCCTCCCCACAACAGACACCTGGTGGGGCTGAGAGAGCTCTTTCAAGAACTGCTCCTGAGAGAACAGCTCTGAAAGAACTTGTGCCTGACCCAAGGTCACACCAGCAGCTGCATGTGGAGGAGTGGGGAATCAAACCTGGTTCTCCCCGTTAGAGTCCGTGCTCCTAACCAGGGCACTTTTTGTAGAAAAAGCCCAGCAGGAACTCATTAGCATAATAGGCCACACCCAACAGCAAAATCCATTAGCATATTAGGCCACACCCTGACAGCACAACTCATTAGCACATTAGGCCACACCCCCATGTTACCAGAAGTGTGGTTATCCAGCCACACCCACCTTTCCCTTCTTATTGTTTACCTTGTTTGTTGTCCAAACCCAGGGCTTTTTTTGTAGCAGGAACTCCTTTGCATGTTAGGCCACACACCCCTAAGGTAGCCAATCCTAATGAGTTTCTGCTGTTGGGTGTGGCCTATTATGCTAATGAGTTCCTGCTGGGCGTGGCCAACTCGGGAGCCAGCCGGAACGCCGTTCCAGTACGTTCCTGCCCAAAAATAGCCCTGCTCCTAACCACCACACCAAGCAGACAAACCAATGACTGATGCAACAGGACTGGGAATTACAAAGCTGGAGCACACTGCAAAAAACACATTAAGGGAAAGCCCTGAATTGTGAAAGCGGTAGGAGAATCACAACTTGGAAATATCTGGAAATGGTGCGTTATAAAAGTCCCCAGTGTCAGACTTTTCCTCCTTCATAAGCTCCACAGATGATTTCATTTAAAATGTTCCTTGTCGTAATCTTTCCCAGGATTCTCTTACTGGCTCTGACAGTTACACTAGAAGCATTGGATTCCATGTTCCATCAAGGAAATTATGCTGCATGGGTTATAATGGCTTTTGGGGAAGCTTATAGTATCTTCCTGCCTCTGCTTTTAGATGACTACACACAGTGTTCAGACTGTACGGTAGCATGGCAGAGATTTTTGCAAGGAAAGGAGTAAGTTCCCATGGAAATGTCTTGTCGTAGGATTTACGGTAGATTCACTCTGGGAAGGTAAAGGTAAAGGTAAAGGTTCCCTTGCTCGAAAGCCAGTCGAATCCGACTCTAGGGGTGCGGTGCTCATCTCCGTTTCAAAGCCGAAGAGCCAGCGCTGTCCAAAGACGTTTCCGTGGTCATGTGGCCGGCATGACTAAACACCAAGGCGCACGGAACGCTGTTACCTTCCCACCGAAGTGGTACCTATTTATCTACTTGCAATTTCTTGCTTTC
>NW_015165878.1:318329-318752 GCF_001447785.1 Gekko japonicus
ACTCTAATCTGGAAGAACTGGGTTTGAGTCCCCACTCCTCCACATGCAGCTGCTGGCATGACCTTGGGTCAGTCAAAAGTTATTTCAGAGCTGTTCTCTCAGAGCTCTCTCAGCCCCACCTACCTCACAGGGTGTCTGTTGTGGGGAGGGGAAGGGAAAGGAGATTGTAAGCCGCTCTGAGACTCCTTTGGGCAGTGAAGGGCGGGGTATAAATCCAATCTCTTCTTCCTCTTCTCTTGATGGGCCAAGAGCAGGGCTGTTTTTGGGCAGGAACGCACAGGAACGGCGTTCCGGCTGGCTTCTGAGTTGGCCACGCCCACGCCTACAGCCAAAACCTCTGCGCATGCATGGCTGCAGAGGGAAAGCCTGGAGAGCAAACCCCCCCCCCCCGCGACTCTTAGGCAGGCGGGGGGGGGGGGGGGG
>NW_015165878.1:318878-323740 GCF_001447785.1 Gekko japonicus
TGTGGCCATATAGGCTAATGAGTTCCTGCTGTTGGGTGTAGCCTGTTATGCTAATGAGTTCCTGCTGGGCTTTTTCAACAAAAAAAAGCCCTGGCCAAGAGTCTCATTCAGTATAAGGCAGCGTCATGTATTCATGAATAAGTATGAATCAGCCCTCAGTTGTAGCTCTTTGGAGGAGGAATGGACTTTTCCCCAATCCAAAGATGTTGCTCTTTTCCCAGTCTGTTATGGGCCAGATAATGAAGCCAAAGCTCAAATGCTTTGGCCACCGAATGAGAAGGGAGCACTCACTGGAGAAGACCCTGATGCTGGGAACGATTTAAGGTCAAAGAAGATGGGGACGGCAAAGGATGAGATGGTTAGACAGCGTTATTGATGCAAAGAACATGAAGTTGAGCAAACTCCGGAGCACGATGGAAGACAGGAGGGCCTGGCGTGATGTGGTCCATGGGGTTGCAAAGAGTCGGACTCGACTGTGCGACTGAACAACAACAACAACAAAACAAATATGGACTCCATCCCACAATCACGTCTGGACAGTTTTTATTCCATAACTCAATATAAACATTTTTTCCTACATAAGCATGAGACTCCAGAGTACTTCAAACACCAGTCCTGGAGGCTTCTCTTTCACTCACAAGTGACTAAGAACTCAGCTGTTAGAAACATTCCTATATGGAGAAAGCTATGGAGAAAAAAGTATCTTGACTCTCCTTTGGAGCTTCTTCCCATCAGAGATTTAAAAAACCTGACAAATTGTTTGCATGGGAAGAGAGCTAGGAGCCTCTGGCATTACCAGAGGTTTTCTTTCCATTTTTCCCCAGCTTCCACCTCACCAGTTAAAATCATTCAAAGTTGGAATGTCAAGAACCGCCCGGGTGGAGACCCAACCTGATTAGAAAGTCTCATATCCCATGCTGAGTTCTATTAAAAAAAAAAGGAATGCGGTGCGAAATAACGGTCAGTCAGTTTTGGCAGTGAGAAAATTAGGATTATTTTCTTTTTGTTCTTTTTAAGATTCATCCAGAGCCATTACTTGGAGCCTTTGGATCTGTGCTCTGTTGCCCTTTGTGGTGAGTCACAGATCTGTAGACTGGGGAATTCCTCAGTGCCACAATGTCATACCATGTTCATCTATGGCATGGGCCCAACTACAGTTACTATATAACAGAGTACATAGCTCAGGGGTGTCAAACATGCGGCCCGGGGGCTGGATTAGGCCCCCAGAGGGCTTCTATCAGGCCCGCCGAGGAACTGGCTGTCTTCTGCTGTCGCGAATGTTGTTCGTCCTCTGAACCGTTCCTCCCGCGCGACCTCAGCTGGATAGGTTAGGCGATGGAAAGAGAGGCATGATACAACACTAACCTCAGAACTTCCAAGAGAGAGACCCCCCTACTTCGATGGAGCTCTCCCTATTTATTAGAACGAAAACCCCTGGGACAGTGTTGGTTCACAGCTGTCACCCAGTCCTTGTTTCGTTCTACTTCTTTCCTCCCCGGCTGTGTGTATCTCTCCTCTTTATTCCCAATCAACCCATTCCCCAGCTTAAAGTAACAGGACCATGGATCTAGTGCGTTCTGCTTCCCATCTGTCAGGACCGGCTCTTCTCCTCCCTCCTTGTCTCGCCAGGGATAGATGGCTGCGGGATATTTGCCCGGGTCCCAGGTTGGGTTCGCGTAGTTGCTCTTTGAAACCGGGTCTTCCTTCTCTTCTTGACAGTTGTCGCCAGTGTTCCGGAGCTCCCATGTTCTCCTTGGTTGATCCCTCGCCCTTCCTTTCACCCTTATTTCCGTAGACGCCTGGCCTTTGTGTGCCTCTACCCCATCTTCCTGGTGGGAGACAGTCAGCTTCGTCTGACACCGCTTCTTCTTCCAGTTCTGCTGCTGCTGCGTCAACATAGGTTTGTAGCTGACAGATACACACCTGAACAGCACACTCAAGATTGCAACAGCACAGACATTTTGATGCAGTAATTCAGAGCAAGAAGTGTCAGTTATCAGACACCGTTAAATAAACAAAATATTGCAAGAGTGCTAACGTCTGACACTGCTTCTTCTTCCAGTTCTGCTGCTACTGCGTCATCATAGGTTTGCAGCTGACAGATACACACCTGAACAGCATACTCGAGATTGCAACAACACAGACATTTTGATGCAACAGAGCAAGAAGTGTCAGTTATCAGACACCGTTAAATAAACAAAATATTGCAAGAGTGCTAACGTCTGACACTGCTTCTTCTTCCAGTTCTGCTGCTACTGCGTCATCATAGGTTTGCAGCTGACAGATACACACCTGAACAGCATACTCGAGATTGCAACAACACAGACATTTTGATGCAATACTTCAGAGCAAGAAGTGTCAGTTATCAGACACTGTTAAATAAACAAAATATTGCAAGAGTGCTAACGTCTGACACTGCTTCTTCTTCCAGTTCTGCTGCTGCTGCGTCATCGTAGGTTTGCAGCTTACAGATACACACCTGAACAGCATACTCAAGATTGCAACAGCACAGACATTTTGGTGCAATAATTCAGAGCAAGAGGTGTCCGTTATCAGTTAAAAAACAACATATTGCAAGAGTGCTAACATTTTAAGCCTGTTTTTATTTTAAGTTAAAAAACCACCCTTTGTGTTTGCGTCCTTTATAAAAATTTATATCTCTGCTACCTGGCACTACATTTTATGACACACATGGCCCGGCCCAACAAGGTCTCATTTATGTCAGATCTGGCCCTCATAACAAATGAGTTTGACACCCCTCACTTAGCTGGTGTTGCTGTGACCTGGATTGGCCCAGGCTAGCCCCGTCTCATCAGATCTCAGAAGCTAAGCAGGGTCAGCCCTGGTTAGTACTTGGATGGGAGACCTCCAAGGAAGTCCAGGGTTGCTACGCAGAGGCAGGCGATGCGCAAACCACCTCTGAACAGCTCTTGCCTTGACACCCCTACACAGATTGACATAAGTCAGCTGTGACCAATGTTCCCTCTAAGCTGTGGAGTCTTGTGAGCAAAAATTCTACTTTGTGAGCTACTGGCATTAAAGTGGTGAGCGAGCGATTTGGCGACTGCATAAATGAGTTCGCTCTGGAGCCCCCTCCTTCTTGAGATAAGACAAACATGTGTGAGCTGGAGGCTAAAAAACTGTGAGCTGGCTCACACCGACTCAGCTTAGAGGGAACTGTGGCTGTGACTTGATGGCTCTTTCCACCACATCTGGTGTCAAGATTGGGATGATCTGTTCAACCACTGAAGATGAAAACAATCAACCAAACATAACCCTTAAAGCCAAGCCTATAATATTTTATTTCCATCCCACCTGTGGGTTATTGGAAATAATTAAATTTACGCTCTCCAGCAGGAAAAGGGAACAATGCAATTGGAAATGGGTTGGGTGACAAAACTCTCATGCTATAAAAGCAGAATTCCATCCCTGCTGTATCTGGATTTGGAAATGTTCAAAGATTCTTCCTTTTACTCAGCGGGAAGAAAATAATGGGCCCGTCCCAGGCTCCTGTTGGGAATAAGGAAGTGATAACAAACGAGGCGGAACCTACTTAACATTCTCAATTGACCTCTTTGTTCATAAAGTCCCCCCCCTCGAGATATAGTTATTTGAGATTAGTTGCTGTAGATTTTCTTTGGGGCATAGTTCATTCCAGATCATCAGTTTATAATACAGCAAAGGTACCAACTACAAGGGTACCATTTCTCTCCAGTTTTAAAAGCTCCACGCCGGCTACCGCTTTGCTTCAAAGTACTATTCAAAGTCCTGGCTTTGACCTATAAAGGCCTACATGGGCCCCGGACACACGGCAAAGTTGCTGTGGGAGAGGCACAGGAGTCCCGCGGATTTTCCAGGCACGATCACACCCCACCATCTGGGAAGCGCAGTGCTCCCGTGGTGAACTCGTGGCTCCCCACCGAAGGTGCAGATTAAAAAACTAGTACTTATGAGGTACTAGTTTCCAGAAACCGCGGGGCAAGGGCGGGCGTCTGATTGCGTTTCTGGTGGACTTACATGGCATCTGGGACCCGTCTCCGCAGGTTGCGCAACAGCGCCCAACAGCGCATGTGCACAAAGAGCGATTGCTAGTGCGATTGTGCGGTGCGGCTTCTGTGCCGCGCTGCAGGATACCCGTCTGGTCGGCATCTCCCCCCTAACCATAAGACCTCGACTGGGACGTGTGCTCGGGTGGCCACGTGTTAGTTTCCTCCGGGGCAATTAGCCACGCCTCCCCCCCACCCCGTGATATCCGGCCCGTGTGACGGGGCCCATGGTTTGGGACCAGGGTGTCTCAAGGATTACTTTCTCCCATGTTTACCTGTCTGCCCAGGTGAGATCAGCAGCAGCAGCACCCCTTTTCTGTGCATGCCATGTCCTGAAACTCGGTGGATGAGCACCAGAGAAACAGGGCCTATTCGGCGGCGGTGTCTAGACTTTGCAGTTCTTGCCCCACAAAAGTTCACCTGGTGCCACAATTCTGTACTCTTTCAGGCACACCAAACAAAAACAATTTTATTCTCTCAAGCCTTTGAGATCCCTTGTGGCTGGTTTCGTATGTCTTCCTGTTGTTACGGCTTTTAAGCAGTGCTATTAGACAGGTTCTGAAGCTGTTCTGAGAACAGTTGAGATCTTTTTTTAAAAAAATGGCACGCATTCTCTTGTTGCTGGCCTATTATGCATGCACAGTTTACTGCAGAGATTCTGAGAAGTCAAGCCTTTAAGCTCGACTTTAGCCTCTGGGCCTGCCATACGCACCATTCTTTTTTCTCTGGTGTATTTATTCTCAGGGCTTTTTTGGTAGAAAAAGCCCAGCAGGAACTCATTAGCATAATTTATTTATTTGCCATACCCAACAGCAG
>NW_015165878.1:323886-324414 GCF_001447785.1 Gekko japonicus
CTTCTTATTCTCTTTTTTTTTTTTTGGAAGCAGGAACTCCTTTGCATGTTCGGCCACACACCCCTAATTTTATTTTATTTATTTATTTATTTAGCCAATCCTAATGAGTTTCTGCTGTTGGGTGTGGCCTATTATGCTAATGGGTTCCTGCTGGGCGTGGCCAACTTGGGAGCCAGCTGGAACTCCATTCCTGTGTGTTCCTGCCCAAGAATAGCCCTGTTTATTCTGCAGCTACAACCAAAAAAGGCAGTTTTTACTTAATTGGGGTGGGAGAGGGCAGCCCAGATGGGATTACTGTACCTGCAGGGAGCAAATGTAGCTCTGCGCTGCCTTCTCCCGACACCCTTTTTAAACCAGGCGGCAGGAAAGGGCAGCCTAACTGGGAGCCATTTCTTTTTCTCCCAGCAATCTGAGACTAGCGATAACCTCATATCGCTAGGCTCTTGCCACTTGTAAAAAAAATAAAAAAATAAATGTTAAAGAATGAGGGACACACCAATGAATGGTGGAAGGTACCGAGGTGGCGGA
>NW_015165878.1:324434-327817 GCF_001447785.1 Gekko japonicus
AACCGCCATCAGAAAACCTGGGGAAACAGCAACCACAAAGCAAACTGAGCACTGAAAAGGGTGGTGTGTAGTGGTGGATTAATGCAGAATGAAAAAGAAAACCCGACGGACATGCATGGTGAAAGTGAGGCAAAACCAGAGGTCATTTTGGGGGGGAACGCGGGGAATCACAGTTCCCCCGGGTGAGGTGCAGGGGGCGGGGCACACGATGAAGCCCCGCCCCCTGCTTCCGGCCGCCCCGCTTCTGGCCCTCATTCAGCCAGGAGGAGGCAGGAGAAGAGGGAGGGTAAGTTGCTTCCTCCCCGCCTCTCCCCACCCCTGCCTGCCTGGGGCCAGGGAGGGCCTTGGCGGGGCTTCCTCGCACTCCCGCTGGCCTTGCAGGTCCACCGCCGAGCCCCTGATGTCAGGGTGTGTGGCATATGCTAATGAGTTATGCCAATGAGTTCCCCTAGCTCTTTTTCTATGAAACGACCTCTGGGCAAAACACCCATGCACAATAAGCCGCTGTTTTCCATCTGTTGTTCTACTGATTTTGGGCTGTTTGTTACAGTATTCTTTGTTTTATATTGTAAACTACCTTGAAGACGGTTATGCAAAAGCAGGATATAAATTTTGACGCATACAAATGCCGGTGCCATGGTGTTTCTCACTTGCTGCAGGGGTTCCAGATGTTCTTTCAGGAGCAGCTTCTATTTCAAATGGCTGCACATCTTGTTGCTGAGAAATATCAGGCTTTGCCTACGGGAACATTGCAGTTTGGAGTCTGCGGCATGGTTGACCGAGGGCTTTTCCTGCACACTTGACTGACTCCTGATTTTCTTGGCAGTCAATCAAGCATTAGAATTGGTTTGAGCATGGTTTTCCCACATATCTGCCCTCCCTCTGAATTTTCACAGTTGTGGGGTCAGTTTATTTTCTTCTGCACTTGCCTTAAATAATCAGGATTTCCAAGGGAGGACGTTGTCTTCATCGAAGGCACAGTCGGTGGTGTCACAGTGCCCCCTACTTTTTATTTTTTGTGCATCATTATACACACACATACACAGACCTTTATTGGCATAGGTCAGGTTACAGAAAGAAACAGACACAGATAAAGAGGTAACAAGGAGAAATAAGTCAATCGTATGTAACTATGCATTGTGCAGTCGATCGTTAATGACCAAACTTAGAAATAAGACAACCTTTTCAGTTATTTCAGGTGAGGAATCATTCAGGAGATGGCACACCTTCAAAGCATCCGGGAAGCCTATCATGTTAAATAAAATTGGGTCTAAAAGAGTAAAACGTATGTCATCATATTAGGGACGGTATAGGAGAATATGGATAACTGAGTCAGCTTGATTTAGATTACATGCACAGAGTCTTGCTGAGTATGGAATCCCTTTATATCTACCATAAGTGACAGCAGATGGAACAGTATTGCATCTAGCAAGAGCAAATGCTCGGCGCAGTTGTGGGGTGCATCCTTATATCGCCATAGTGATATCATGGCTACATTTTTGTAGAAAACCCACTAAACTATCGATATATCCACCATACCATTATAATTAGGTTTGGCAGGCTCTCTGAATTCCCAGCTCTTATTTTTTTAAAAAAAGTAAGTCTCTAGTCTCTTCCCTTGAGGAGAGAAGCCTTTCCCCCTATATCTCACAGAAGTAAGAGGCTAAAACTTTTTTAAAAAATGGGACCTGGGAATTTAGAGAACATGCTAACCGTATCATTACAACAGTATGTTGATATCGATATTTTAATGCCATTTTTTTTAAAAAAATACAAGAACGGTCAGTTACAGCTCCCATGCAAAGGAGGAGGACAAGGGAAAGAATAACAGGCCTGTGGCTGTTTAGTTTGCCTTCCAAGTAAGGGAAAGCAGCGTATCACTTGCAAAGCTGAAATCACATGTTTCAGAATGTGTAGCTTGGGGTGTGTGTGTGTGTGTGTGTGTGTGTGCAGCATTTAAAAAATATGCTCCTCTTTAACAGCAAAGTATTTAAAAGCTGTGGTTTTCCTTTTCATTCTCTGTGTTCCTGTTAAACAAAAGGCTTTGCTAGCGGCAAGGAAGGCTGGACTCTCCGAGACCCCTTGAAGCAAACGACTCAGTTAAAAAGGTCAAACAACAGATGTAGCCTTTTCCTTTGTGCAATATTTCTTTCCCTCTTCATTTGGGAAATGGAACCAAATCGTCTGAGGGTTTTTCTCCCCTCCCAAGTTTGCGAAAGATAAGCACTGAGCAAATGCAGAGGGGTGCCTAGACGTGTCCAGGGTTGCAGGAACAGCAATGCGACTCCAGCATCAGATCTGCGCCTCCGTTTGCAAAAGCATCTGAGCTCTTTACAAAAGGCAAGAAACGCAGAATACGGCAACACACAGCTGTGCAGCGGCACTTAATCTTCCCAGCAAGCTTTTCATCGGCCTGTACAAGTACATCGTTCATTTCCTGTCACATATTCGTGATGGATATTTCCAAGGTTCCCTGACCTGGACGGCTGAGGCTAGCTAGATCTCATCGGATCTCGGAAACCAAGAAGGGTTGGCCCTAGTTAGTACCTGGATGAGAGACCACCAAGGAATATCAGGGTCACTATCCAGAGAGAGGCAAATGGCAACCCCCCTATTAGTCTCTTGCCTTGACTGGGCTGGCCCAGGCTGGACCAATCTTATCAGATCTCAGAAGCTAAGCAGAGTCAGCCATAGTTACTACTTGGACGGGAGACCACCAAGGAAGTCCAGGGTTGCTACGCAGAGGCAGGCAATGGCAAATCAGCTCCGTTTATCTGTTGCTTTGACCTGGATAGCCCAGCCTCACCTGCTCTCATCAGATCTCAGAAGCTAAGCAGAAAATATTCCAGTGTGGTATAGTGGTTGGTGTGTTGAATGAGGATGGGGGAGATCTGGGTGGGTTCGGATCTTCATTTCACCATAAAGCTCATGTGGTGATCTGGGGCCAGTCACATCTTCTCAGACCGCTCTACCTCACAAGGTAGAACACAGAGCAGGGGAGAGACACGGTAGCTCTGTTTGGAGGCAGGGTGGCGTAAGACCAGAACACCTTAAATAAAGCAACTAGACTGGAAGGAAACGGTCCAGGAAAACAGTGAGCAGACAGAAAGGAGCGACCATCGGCAGCCTCAGCCTGTCTGAAATATTTCAGTGTGGCATAGTGGTTGGCGTGTTGAATGAGGATGGGGAAGATCTGGGTTCAGATCTTCATTTCACCATACAGGGCTCTTTTTGTAGAAAAAGCCCAGCAGGAACTCATTAGCATAATAGGCCACACCCAACAGCAGGAACTCATTTGCATATTGGGCCACACCCCTGACGGCACAGCTCATTGGCACATTAGGCCGCACCCCCATGTTACCAGAAGTGTGGTCATCCAGCCA
>NW_015165878.1:328654-330905 GCF_001447785.1 Gekko japonicus
AAGTGGGTGTGGCTGGATGGCCACACTTCTGGTAACATGGGGGTGCGGCCTAATATGCTAATGAGCTGTGCTGTCGGGGGTGTGGCCTATTACGCTAATGAGTTTCTGCTGTTGGGTGTGGCCTATTATGCTAAAGAGTTCCTGCTGGTCTTTTTCTACAAAAAAAGCCCTGCTGTCAACTCGAAAACAAGCACAGCTTATTGTGATGGAGGGGAATGCTCAGCTGTACAAACTGCAAATTTGGAAAAATGTTATTAGCCCTCGTAAAAGCTCATCAGCAAAGGAGAATCGGACTTCCTGCATGTGCCTCATGTACGTCACGAATCCAGATCTTATCTCTTTCCAATCCTTCTCCTACGGCCCTTTCGGCTCCTGTCGGACAAGGAATCCCGCCGCTTTTCCAGATCTGGCTTGGGTGGAGCAGGAGATCACTGCTCTCCGAAGCACCGATTATGGTTGGAGATAAGAGATCTTTCATTTCTCTTCTCCGTGGTGGAGCCATTCCATGGAAAACCTGAGAAAGGGCACCGGATGGGGGTACGTTTGGCGATTGGTTGGTCCTTCTGCCAGTTGGACGGTGGCCTGTAACAAGCCATAAAACTGTGTGCGTCACTCCTGTTGCTCTCTTCTGCCACATCCGGAAGTCTCTTAATCCTTCGCATGTCGGGAAAGGACAGAAACTTGAACGGCCTCCAGGCCGAACCTGGATCGAGCGTATAAATGTCCTCTCCACGGAGGAAGTTCAAGCAAAGTTGTGCAACTGTAATGCAGCGACTTATCTGTTGGAGGGGGTTGTCATTTTGTGCTGGGGGCCCTAAAAGACTCTCCAGAAAGCCAGAAGGGTGGATGAAGCCTTTCGAAGTTTGCTTCTTCTTCCCCTCCTGGATCTCTTGCAGATGGCACACGGCTATTAATATGCCTCAAGAAGAGACAATTACACGGAGTTCTAGAAGGATTCTTTTTGTGCTCTGAAGGGCGTCTGGCCTTATTTTCCAACATAGGGTTGCCAACTTCCACGTGACACCTGGAGATCTCCCGTTTGACCTCCAGACTACAAAGAACCATTCCCCTGGAGCAGGGGTCATTTTGTAGAAAAAGAGGTGCAGGAGCTCATTAGCATAACTCATTAGCATAACCTATTTGCATATGCCACACACCCTCTGACATCACCGGAAGTGTGTCAGAAGGCAACACCCACCGCTCAGGCTCCACTGGACTGTTCTGGATTGCTAGTTATTATGGGGGACGGGGGACGTGCAGATCTGTCCTCGCAGAGGAGGGAGAGCTAGTACCTGAATAAAACTTGGTCTTAAAAGTGCCACTGGACCGTTTTGGACCGGGGGGCTGCTCTGCAACTTACCTGGCTGCTTCTTGCTCTGACTGAGGGCTGCTGGGAGCAGGGGGTGGGGCTTGTTGCATGTGTCCCCCCCCCGGGCTCTTTACTGCCGGAGCTCCGCTCCTGTGCACTCCTGCAGGAAATGACCCCTGCCCAATGCTCCCTCTAAGCTGTGGAGCCTCGCGAGCAAAAATTCTACTTTGTGAGCTACTGCCATTAAAGTCATGAGTGAACAATTTGACGGCTGCATAAATTAGTTTGCTCTCTGGAGCCCTCCTTCCTGAGCGAAGGCAAAAATGTGTCAGTCTCTCCGCTCAAAATCTCCAGGGATTTCCCAAACCAGAGCTGTCAACCTTATTCCAAGGCCAGTCATGTTTCCCTTTTGAAGGGAAATATCTACAGAGTAGATAACACATGACGGCAAAGGGAAGGCTACAGAAATAGGGTTGCTAGCCCCAGGTAGGGCCTGGAGACCTCCTGGAATTACAGCTGATCTTCAGGTGAGAGAGATCAGTTCCCCTGGAGAACATGGCTGCTTTGGAGGGTGGACTCTGTGGCATCATACCTTACTGAGACCCCTCCCCTTCCCAAACCCCACCCTCTCCATGTCCTACCCCTTCCCCCCAAATCTCCAGGAATTTCCCCAACTCAGAGCTGGCAACCCTCCAACCAAAAGGCTGACATCTTCCTCTTCCTAAACCTGACTCAGAATGTACCTCTCTCACAAGGCCTGTGTGACTGAAAGTAAGTAAGCTACAGCGGCCATTTTGTGGCTGTCTCCATCTCCTATGGTTGCAGGACTCCAGGTGGGCCCTGCAGGGGGCTCTTTTT
This sequence comes from Gekko japonicus, assembly GCF_001447785.1. Classification (NCBI taxonomy): domain Eukaryota; kingdom Metazoa; phylum Chordata; class Lepidosauria; order Squamata; family Gekkonidae; genus Gekko; species Gekko japonicus. The sequence goes on from NW_015165878.1 coordinate 330,822, forward strand.
GTAGAAAAACCAGCAGCAACTCTCATTAGCATAATAGGCCACACTCAACAGCAGGAACTCATTAGCATATTAGGCCACAACCCT
>NW_015165878.1:331080-336744 GCF_001447785.1 Gekko japonicus
TGTAGCCAATCCTAATGAGTTTCTGCTGTTGGGTGTGGCCTATTATGCTAATGAGTTCCTGCTGGGTGTGGCCAACTCAGGAGCCAGCCGGAACTCCGTTCCTGTGCGTTCCTGCCCAAAAATAGCCCTAGGCCTGGGGATCTCCTGCTTTCACAACTGATCTCCGGCTGACAGAGATCAGCTCCCCTGGAGAAAATGGCCACTTTGGAGGGTAGACGCCATGGCATTGGACCATGCTGAGGCCCCTCCCCTCCCCAGACCTCGCCCTCTCCTGGCTCCACCCCTAAAGTCCCCAGGTATTTTCCAACCCAGACCTGGCGACCCTACCACCTCCTGCAGCAGCTATTTTGTGGCTGCCATTCTGTGCCTGGAAACTCACCATGCTGTGCCCACAGGCTCAATAAGGTTGGGGACCCCTGCGGTACAGCCTCATATACATTCATGGTCTCCTCGAATGGTTAAGTGTGGGCTGGATGGGGCAACCGTTGGATGGATTCATGGTTGGTTGAAAAATCGTACCCAGCGAGTGGGGGGAAGTCTTGAGTAGAGTGCCGCAGGGCTTGATCCTCGGCCCGGTGTTGTTCAATGTTTTTATAAATGACCTGGAGGAAGACATAGAGGGGATGCTTATCAGATTTGCAGATGACACATAGCTGGGTGGGATTGCTAATTCTGAAGAAGGCAGAGCCAGGATTCAAAATGATCTAGGTAGGCTGGAACAGTGGGCTGAGACAAATAAAATGAATTTCAATAGAGAGAAGTGCAAAGTCCTACACTTAGGTACAAAAAACCAAAGGCACAGATATAGAATGGGCAGGACTTGGCTTGACAGCAGCACATGTGAAATGGATCTGGGTGTTCTGGTTGATCACAAGCTAAACATGAGCCTGCAGTGCGATGTGGCTGTGAAGAAAGCTAATGCAATCTTAGGATGCATTAGCAGAAGCCTTGTGTCCAGATCACGGGAGGTGGTAGTTCCGCTCTATTCTGCTATGGTCAGGCCTCACCTGGAGTCCTGTGTCCAGTTTTTGGCACCACATTTTAGGAAGGATGCTGACGAGCTTGAGCGTGTCCAGAAGAGGGCAACCAGGATGGTGAGAGGGTTGGAATCCAAGTCTTACGAGGAAACACTGAAAGAGTAGGGTATGTTTAGCCTGGGAAAGAGAAGGCTTAGGGGGGACATGATTGCAGTCTTCAAGTATTTGAGGGGCTGTCCTGTAGAAGATGGAGCAGATCTATTCTCTCTTGCTCTGGATTGCAAGACTAGATCTAATGGGTGGAAATTACAAGGGAGTCGATACCGGCTAAATATCAGGAGAAACTTCCTAACTGTAAGAGTGCTTGAGCAGTGGAACAGACTGCCTCGGGAGGTGGTGGATGCTCCTTTGCTGGACGTTTTCAAGCGGAGGCTGGACCACCATATTTCGGGTATGTTGTAGGGCTATCTTTCAGCTATGCTCCTGCAGAGTGCAGGGGGTTGGACTAGATGACCTGCAAAGTCCCTTCCAACTCTAACATTCTATGATTCTATGATTGTTAGAGAGTGGGGTTTTTTATTCCCATGTTCTCCACATTGGAGAAGAGAGAAAATCCTGCTGGTGGTTTCTGGCTCAGTCCTTTGACAAAGACTGATAGCAGCGGCACAAAAATCTTCCCCGTATTGCTCCAGCCACACACCGTGCTTCTCCGGCAGGACTCTTCCCTTCCTGTCAACAGCACATTATAAATCCCTGCCTCAAAGAGAAATCTCTTGACCTTTGTAGTCCTGCTCTCTAACTTGCAAGAACTTTGCTACAGGGTGTGTGTGGGGGAGCGAAGACAACTGGACAGGAGGGATATGTTCAGTATTTAGTTGGTCCTTCTGTCCAGCGGCTAACGGCTACCATCAGCTAGCCCAAAGTGAAGAGGCAGGATTGCCAATCCCCATGGATAGCCTGGCGATTTCCAAAAATTTCAGCCACTCTCCAGACAACAGAGATCAGTTTCCCTGGAGAAAATGGCTTTTTTTGGGGGGTGGGGGGTAAACTGTATGGCATTATACGTTGCTGAGGTCCAGGGCTCTTTTTGGGCAGGAACGCACAGGAACGGAGTTCCGGCTGGCTCCCAAGTTGGCCACACCCAGCAGGAACTTATTAGCATAATAGGCCACACCCAACAGCAGAAACTCATTAGGATTGGCTACATCTGGCCACTGTGGGATACAGAGTGTTGGACTGGATGGGCCTTTGGCCTGATCCAACATTGGCATCTCTTATGTTCTTATGTTCTTATGTTCTTACATTAGGGGTGTGTGGCCTAACATGCAAAGACGTTCCTGCTACAAAAAAAGTCCAGGGTTTTGACAACAAACAAAGTAAACAGAATAAGAAGCAAAAGGTGGGTGTGGCAACATGGGTGTGTGGCCTAATATGCTAATGAGTTTCTGATTGTGGGTGTGGCCTATTATGCTAATGAGTTCCTGCTTGGCTTTTTCTAAAAATTATACCCTGCTGAGGTCCATGCTCTCCCCAAGTTCCACCCTCAAATCTCCAGGAATTTCTCAACCCTCTATTGGCAGCCCTAGACAGCAGCCAAGTATAAATTCAAGGAAACACTGCTCTATCTGTCTCTCTTTAATGTGCATAACCTCAGCTTGTGGGTTCTGTGAGACAGAACTTGGAATGAATCTTGCAATCATTCAATTAAAATCATGCAACAAAAACATAGAACTTATTAACACAACAGAACAGAGATCTTTTAAAGTCCAAACCATTAACTTCTCTCTCCTTCACAGCCTGTCACCCCCAAAGTCCACCCTTTTCCTCTTGTCGGTGGGTCAAGAAGTCTCCAGCAGAACACTCTGTGCCCCAGCTTCCAAAAGGAGGGCCCCAGTTGAACCCACCACTAGATGACACATCCCTGAAACAATAATTCTAAAATTTACAATTTGGAACAAAACTCTCCCTCCCTTACCAGTGTCCAGGGGTCATTTCCTGCAGGAGCGCACAGGAGCGGAGCTCCGGCAGTAAAGAGCCCAGGGGGCGGGCACATGCAACAAGCCCCGCCCCCTGCTCCCAGCAGCCCTCAGTCAGAGCAAGAAGCAGCCAGGTAAGTTGCAGAGCCCCCACCCACTCAGGCCCAAAACAGTCCAGTGGCACCCTTAAGATCAAGTTTTATTCAGGTACAAGCTCTCCCTCCTCTGTGAGGACAGATCTGCACGTCCCCCCCCCAATAGGTAGCAACCCAAAACAGTCCAGTGGAGCCTGAATGGTGGGTGTTGCCTTCTGACACACTTCCGGTGACGTCAGGGGGCGTGGCATATGCAAATAAGTTATGCTAATGAGCTCCTGCACCTCTTCTTCTACGAAATGACCCCTGCCAGTGTCCATCCATAAATCATAGATACCTTCAAGGGCTTTTTTTTCTGGGGGAACACGCCTGAACGGCGTTCCAAAACCTCTTTGACAAAATCCTTTAAAAAAAGTTTTGACAGTTCACGAGTTTTCAGTAAACAGATTGAAAAATGAACCTCTCTCTTGAGACTTCCAGCACTTCTTTTTCCAGAAAGAGAGCCCTGGGAGCCTGTGATTAAGGTTCCAGCTCCTCAACAGGGCAGTCTCGCTTCCAATGGTCCCTCTAAACTATGGAGTCTTGTGAGCAAAAATTCTACTTTGTGAGTGACTGGCATTAGAGCTGTGAGAGAGCGATTTGGCCGCTGCATAGATTACTTTGCTCTGGAGCCCTCCTTCCTGAGCGAAGACAAAAATGTGTGAGCCCGAGGCGAAAGAACTGTGAGCTAGCTCACGCTAACTCAGCTTAGAGGGAACACTGCTTGCTCCCCCCCCCAGTTTCCTTTCCAAACGGTTTGCACCCTTCTGCCTCTAGAAGGTCCACCCCTTCCTGGCTCATTCCATTCCTACCTAGGGATTATATGTGCATGACATTTTACAAAGTAGATACAAAGAGACAGGGCCTTGCTATGAGAAATGCAAACACGTAGACGTTTCATTTGCATTATTGAAAAGTACGCAGACCTAGAGTGATTTCAGCAAAGCGTACTTTATTCGATCAGGAACAAGACGACTTTGGCCGGCTCACAGGCCGGTTTATATTCCCTGAGAAACTGCCACCCCAAACACCCCCCCCACTGCCCATCCCAATAGGTTATTTACAGCAGCAGAGAGTCCCATTGGCTCTTGGCCAGGAACCTAGCCCCCTGATTGGAGCGGGCTAGGATCCGCATAGTCCATTGTCTCTTGGAGCGAAGCTTGACGTTTGTCTCTGACCGCGTGGAGCCTGAGCCAGCCACGCGATCTGGACTGGATACATTACAACTTCCTTCTGCCATTGTGAATAAAATAAGTGGTTATGACCAAAGCACCCTCGCTATTTCCTTGTCTCTTCCCGCAAGGGATCTGACCCAGCAACACCACCCGTGTTTACTAGGGTTCCCGACTCTGGACTGGAACAGCTACGTTTGACTCTAGTAGCACTTTAGAGGCTAAGAAGATTTTTTGGGGGGGTGGGGGGGTTATGAAACTTTGAGAGGCAAAGCTCCCTTAATCAAATACCCTCCCAAAGAAGGTGCTACTAGATTCGAATCTTGCTGCTGTACCACTGACCAACATGGCTGACACTTCTGAAACTGGGTTGGGAAATTCCCGGAGATTCAGGGATGGTTTGAGGAGGGTCGGGAGTTCAGTGGGGCACAAGGCCACAGAGTCCACCCTCCAAAGCGGCCATTTTCTCCAAGGGGGACTGATCTCTGTCGGCAGGAGATCAAGTGCCATTCTGGGAGATCTCCAGGCCCCACCCGGAGGCTGGCAACCATCGTGGTTAGCAGAGCTTGGGAAAGAATCCAGCCCCACAGATGCCAAGCGGCTTTCAATGACATTGACTGCAACGACAGGAATTGCCAAAGCAGTCCAACGGCAGAGGAAAGGCCAGGATTGCCGGTGTTTGAACGTCACCACAAAGCAGAAGACACATAAAGCCATTTACAGTTCTATTTACAGATATTTACACAGTCCTTGTAGTCACTCCAAAACAGGCTGTTAGTCCAACAGAGTGCTACGCCAGGCATCAGTAGCCATATAGGTCAGTCAATGAAGAGTACACAGCAGGATATATACAGCAGTCAGCCAATCACAATACAATTGCCGCGTCATAGTGACTCCATACAAAGCTGATGCAATGTACCTGTCATGTGACATATCAAGTGACCATACAGCTGTCAAACGAGATCACTTCAATCTGAGAACTTGATGAGCTGTCATCTTGCTGCCATTCCTGTTCATATGCCAACAAGGATATAAGGATTTACTTGCAAGCAGAGACTGGGGGTGTGGTTGTGAGTTTCCTGCATTGTGCAGGGGGTTGGACTAATGACCCTGGAGCTCCCTTCCAACTCTATGATCCTAAATCACCAGAACAGACAGGAGGAGCACAAGAGAAACTCTCAGTGAACCCTGAACAGCAGGAAGGTCATATTACAGCTCTCCCTAGCGCTCAAATGAACCAAATATACCCCGTAATCATTTACGTTAATAAAATTGCTAGTATAGTGGTGGTAACTTCTTCAACATGCACATCATTTCCCTACTGCTCAGGAAAGTGGGGAGCAGGTAGGGTCCCAGCGGGAGACTGGGGAGGGCGTGGGCGGGGGGGAGGGCTGCCATCAGCAAT
>NW_015165878.1:336911-350277 GCF_001447785.1 Gekko japonicus
TTTTTTTCTCTTGCAAACACTTTTTCATGACTCCTTTCCTTTCCAAAGCAAAGGTGAGAGAGGATGACCTTTGGTGGAGGAGGACAACTCTTGACAGCGAGCCAGAGAACACATTTGCGGACACGTGGAGAGAGACAGTCCGCCACGCCAAGCCAAGCGGGAGGCTCATGACTCAACAGCCTCTTCGAGTTAATTACCTCTCATCTCACCGAAGGGGAGAAAGGGCTCTTTGGAACTCGGGCATTTCTTTTTCTGCAAGACGCAAAGATGAAATGCAGCATTTCAGAGGAACCGTAAATCACCGTGTACAAATAAATTTTTATCTGCAATGTCTAGCTTTAGAAAGCACCTACAAACTTACATACATAGCAGCAACCTTTGTAGGTGCTTTCTAAAGCTTAGGAGACCTGGCCCATGTAGAAACTGAATAATGTTTACCTGTTAAGAAACTGCAATGAGACTTCCTGTAGTGGCTTTTAGTTCCTGAGGAAGGACCTGAAGTCCGAAACACTGATCAATACCTAGGAAAAGTGTTGGACATCTATTCCAGACTTTATTGTGGACATCTATTCCAGACTTTGTTTCCCTCTGAGAGATTCCTATTCTGGACTTTGTTCTTTCCCTTTGGGGAAATTGTGGACTTTTGTTTTTCCTATGATGGATTATATGTGTTGAATTACTTATTGTGTTGAAGTCTCTTTTTGTAAGCTCTTGTGCGGGTTTTTGCAGTGCACAGTTGTTATTTTTTGGTTTTTCTTGGTCATTGTTTACTGTGGACTGTATTATTGTTGTTATTTTTAATGGTAGCACCAAAACTTTGGAACTCCCTCCCCATGGAGATTCATCTGTGTCCCTCTATTGTTGTCTTCCACCAGTGGGTGAATTTGAGTTTTGTGTGGCATTCCCTCAGTTTGGTGCCAGTATGGTGTGGTTAGGAGTGCAGACTCCAATCTGGAAGAACCGTGTTTGATTCCCCACTCCTCCACATGCAGCTGCTGGTGTGGCCTTGGGTCAGTCACAAGTTCTTTCAGAGCTGTTCTGTCAAGGGCAGTTCTCGAGAGAGCTCCCTCAGCCCCACCTACCTCACAGGGTGTCTGTTGTGGGGAGGGGAGGGGAAAGGGATTGTAAACCACTCTGAGACTCCTTCAGGTAGTGAAGGGTGGGATATAAATCCAATCTCTTCTCTTCTTCTTCACAAACACGTATTAGCTCTCCTTACAACTAGCTGCAAAGCTGTAGTATGCAAGTGGGCAGTTTTTTAAAAGGTGGGATATATCTAGTTGAAATATATATTTTTTCAGCCACCAGATGTCTCTGTGTTTTTCCATTAATTGGTTGGAGACTGAACAAGCAAGAGATCTATGACACCATCTAGGTGCAGATTTCTTGGTCTGCATCCAAGGGGCTATCCACATTACAGATTTAAATGGGTTTCCCAGTCATCCCAGGGCACCCTGGGAACTGTAGTTCTGCATGGGACCTTAGCATGGATGTAAATCCCTCTGGACCAAAGAGAATGCTAAAATCAAGGCAAGTTGAGAGGAGGGTGACGAAGATGGTTGGGGAACTGATCTCTGTTGTAATTCCAAGGAGATCTCCAGGTCCATCACAGAGGTTGGCAACCTATTCCTGCTGTATTTCAGGACTGGACTGGCATTGTTGTTGTTCAGTCGCACAGTCGAGTCCGACTCTTCGCGACCCCATGGACAAGATCTCACCAGGCCTTCCGGTCTTCCGCCGTCCTCTGAAGTTTGCTCAACTTCATGTTCGTTGCATCTATGACACTGTCTAACCATCTCATCCTTTGCCGTCCCCATCTTCTTTGACCTTCAATCTTTCCCAGCATCAGGGTCTTCTCCAGTGAGGGCTCCCTTCTCATTGGGTGGCCAAAGTATTTGAGCTTCAGTTTCATTATCTGGCCTTCCAGGGAACAGTCAGGGTTGATTTCTTTTAGGACTGACTGATTTGATCTTCTTGCAGTCCAAGGGACTCTCAAGAGTCTTCTCCAGCACCATAGTTCAAAAGAACCTATGGACTGGCATACTCTTCATATACTGGATAAGCCTGGAAAAGCCTGAGGCCTAAAGTTGCCTAGCAACAGTTTTCTCTTTCCTTCCTCCATTCCCAAGCCAGCTGGGACTGAAAGATCGCCAGCCCTGGGGTCCAGATATAATTGCTGATACTGTTCGGGTGCTGAGAGAGGGATGCTGTGGGCGGGAGGGAAGATGCTCTGCCAGCATGGGGGTGGTGGGGCAACAGAACACGTAGCCGCCACCTTCTAGTTTAATCACAGAGACATAGAAGCGAAGGATCAAGGAGAGACCGTGTACGTCAAAGATGGATCCCTCGCGGCCCGTTTTAATGGCGGGCCTTTATTATGTGCTGGGAAGTGAATTGCTTTCCATCTTTGTAGAGATTTGGTCCCGCAGCGATTCACTCAGGTCTCATTATACATTTCCAGCTGTGTGACGAATGGAGCGGTAGAGGGGAGCAGACCGTGCGAATCAGGAGCCGGAGCATTCTTCATTGTCCCCCGTCATGGGCTTCAGTCACCGAAGGTGGAGGCCCGGCTCAGCAGCATCACTTGAGAATGGATTTCGATTTGACGTCTCTTGGCAAAGCCACGGCATGCAGAGAAAGAGAGAGAGAGAGAGAGAGAGAGAGAGAGAGAGAGAGAAGCAGCTGCCTTATCTCTGAGCGGCACCCCTCGAGCCCTCCTGTTTCTAATTGGCAGCCTGGCAGAACTTCTCACTCGCATCCGTCATTGTGGTGAATAAAGAAAAAATAATCAGAGAATCTTGCCGATGAGGCATCTCTGTCGGGATCAGGGGAGGCAGAGAAATCTGGGCCCGTTGCTTATCGTTATTAATCACTATTCTTTTTCTCGGCCCAGCCTCACTCCTTTTCTGTTGTGGTTTTCCGAAGAAACATTAACCTGGCCTTCTAGGCAAGAAAAAGAAAGATTGTGCTGTCTTCCCCAGGGGTCTTTGGGAGTCGGTCCAGCACGATGTGGGGGGAGGCAGATAACAATGCAGGGTCTGAAAAATGTGGCCCATTCGAAAGGCGGAAAGTCCAAAGCAGGCTTGAAATAGGCGCTGCCGTTGAGGGGTGGAGGTTTAAGAACATAAGAACATAAGAGACGCCAATGTTGGATCAGGCCAATGGCCCATCTAGTCCAACACTCTGTCACACAGTGGCCAAAAATACCAGGTGCCATCAGGAGGTCCAGCAGTGGGGCCAGGACACCAGAAGCCCTCCCACTGTTGCCCCTCCAAGCACCAAGAAGACAGATATTAACCACCCCAGATATAAGAACATAAGAGAAGCCATATTGGATCAGGCCCGTGGCCCTTCCCATTCAACACTCTGTGTCACACAGTGGCCAAAAATACCAGGTGCCATCAGGAGATCCACCAGTGGGGCCAGGACACCCGAAGCCCTCCCACTGTTGCCCCTCCAAGCACCAAGAAGACAGAGTATCACTTGCCCCAGATATAAGAGCATAAGAGAAGCCATGTTGGATCAGGCCAGTGGCCCATCCCGTCCAATACTCTGTGTCACACAGTGGCCAAAAATACCAGGTGCCATCAGGAGGTCCACCAGTGGTTTCAGAGCCCTCGTTACATCTTTTATTCCCCTCGCATTGTTTCGTGTTTTTTTTTTAACAGATAATTTTTATTCATTTTTATAAACAGCAAAGATATATACGTTTTTATGGGAATGTATTTGTTCAGCTGTAGGACATGCCGGTACTCTGGGAATATCAGCCGGGTGTCCCTTCCACACAGTTTTATTCTTGGGGTTCTTTATGTACCACAAATCATTTCAGACAATGTGTGTCAAGCTTAGAGCCAGGGTATCCTGCTTATGTTTATGGGGCCGATCCGCAAAGGAGATCACATGGTAGAGTCCTCTCGGTATGTACCACTTCATTGACCGGATGGAGTGGGACTGCGGGGTCGAAAGGCCATTTTGGAATATCCCCCCCTCCCATATGTACAACAAAGCTCTCTGCGTGTGGAAATCTAGCACAGGAAGAAGCCTAGATTATGCTATGGTTTTCAAGAAGAAAGGGAGGTTCTCTTAATTCAGAGAAACAAGAACTGCCATGAGGAAGAATACAACCCAGACTGGGCACTTGGCCTCCCACCTTCCTGCTATTGGAGTGGGCAACTCAGCTTGCCTGGACATTGGGAGGCGCTACATCACTCTACATGTGTATAGATGTTATCTCCTTGAACAGGATGCCTCTGTTTGTCTTAACCTCAGAGCTGCCCTTTCACCCCTCCTCTCTCTCTCTCTCCCCCTTCCTGCCCCAAACCCCACCTTTCCCGGGCTTCATTTCCAAAAGCTTCAGGAGTTTCCCAATCCAGACCTGACAACCCTAATTCCTCTTCATGTTTGGATCTTCTCTCTTCCCCACAATGACTGGTGACCCTCATGTTTCTTGGAGTGGGCAATGCAGTGTGCCTGGACATTGGGGGGCTCTATATCACTCTAAGGGTGCACAGGTGTTTTCTCCTTGAATGGGATGCCTCTCTTTGTCTTGACCTGGGAGATACCCTCTGACCCCTAATCTCCCTTTGTCCTCCCATTCACTTCACATGGCCTTCCATGGAGACACATGCCTCTGCAGGTCTCTCCTTGAATGAGATGCCTCTCTTTGTCTTAACCTGGGAGATGCCCTCTGACCCCTAATCTCCCTTTGTCCTCTCACTCACTTCACATGGCCTTCCATGGAGACACATGCCTCTGCAGGTCTGTCCTTGAATGGGATGCCTCTCTTTGTCTTAACCTGGGAGATGCCCTCTGACCCCTAATCTCCCTTTGTCCTCTCACTCACTTCACATGGCCTTCCATGGAGACACATGCCTCTGCAGGTCTCTCCTTGAATGGGATGCCTCTCTTTGTCTTAACCTGGGAGATGCCCTCTGACCCCTAATCTCCCTTTGTCCTCCCATTCACTGCACATGGCCTTCCCTGGAGACACATGCCTCTGCAGGTCTCTCCTGTAGAGACAATGCCCTCATACGCCCACACACCTGATGCCGGTCAAGCTGGCCATTTGTGGCAGGGAAAGCACCCTTTAGATTCAGATTCTCTCTCTCCATTTGACTGCAACCTGAATGCGAACTGGATCGACTTGAATAAATGTAAGTTTTTACCTTTTGCAATTTGCTTCTTGCAGGGGTCATTTCATAGAAAAAGGGGTGCAGGAGCTCATTAGCATAACTCATCAGCATAACTTATTTGCATATGCCACACCCCCTGACATCACCGGAAGTGTGTCAGAAGGCAACACCCACCGCTCAGGCTCCATTGGAATGTTTTGGATTGCTAGCTATTCGGGGGGGGGGGGACGTACAGATATGTCCTCGCAGAGGAGGGAGAGCTTGTACCTGAATAAAACTTGGTTTTAAAGGTGCCACTGGACTGTTTTGGATTGCTATCTATGGGGGGGGGATGTGCAGATCTGCCCTCACAGAGGAGGGAGAGCTTGTACCTGAAGGCGGGCTGGGGGGGGGAGCTCTGCAACTTACCTGGCTGCTTCTTGCTCCTCGTGGCCCGACTGAGGGCTGCTGGGAGCAGAGGGTGGAGCTTGTTGCATGTGCCTGCCCCCTGGGCTCTTTACTGCCTGAGCTCCGCTCCTGTGCGCTCCTGCAGGAAATGACCCCTGCTTTTTGGAAGATTTAGTTACTGCACTCAGGATCACGCTTCTATGACTGGGCAAAACTCTGCTATATTAACCAAATATCCTAATACCTGCATGGGCCACCCTGCTTGAGAAGAATCAAAGGCAATCATCCACCTCTTCCCCGCCTCAGTAACGGGGAGAGTTTGAACCCTCAACATTTTGCAAAGTGCATTGCTCAGCAAAATAGAAATGCTTTGCTTTGTCGGTCTCGTGCAGATTCCGATTAGAAGCAGAAGTTTTGCCCCCCTGGCGCATAGATTATAGTTTGCCAAGACGCTCTTGATTCTGACAGTCTCATCCTACTAAATGGTCTCCCTCGGGACCCCTTCTTTTCTTGATTATGCCTGCAGTCAGAACCCACACTGGAAGTGGATACAGTTACAAGGGTTTCAGAACGGACGATGGAAGCACAGAGAAAACAAAATGAAACAAAGAACCAATGTATTACTTCCAGATGGTTTCAAGGGGTAGTTTGCCCATCATGTGAGGGGAAATGGTTTTTTTAGTGATTCTAAAATCCCCCCCCCTTAACTAGCCAACTGTTAGGCACTTATGATTATAGTCCTAATCAAAAGGATTTTCAATTTGACTCCCCTCAGAGCATAATTGGAAGAAATTGAAATCTGGATTATAATCTTCATACCAATTAAACCTGCAAATTTGGAGAGGTTGTATGTATTGGGGTATTGGGTTGATATCGCAGGGTTTTACTTAGTCATAGAAGTGTGATACTAAGTGCAGGAAATAAATCTCCCAAGAAGTATGTTGCGAAAAAGGTAAACTGACATTTATTCAGACAGATCCAGTTTGCATACAGGTTGCTGCAGTCAGAAGAAGAGAGAGGCCTAATCCAAAGAGGACTTTCCCGGCCACAAATGGCCAGTTTGTCCGGCATCAGGTGTGTGGGAGTATGAGGGCATTGTCTCTACAGGAGACCCCTGCAGGGATGTGTCTCTCCATGGAAGGCCATGTGAAGTGAGTGAGAGGACAAAGGGAGAGAGGAGGCATCAGAGGGCAGCTCCCAGGTTTAGACAAAGAGAGGCATCCCATTCAAGGAGATGAGACCTAGATACACTTAGAGTGATGTAGCACCCCCCACCCCCCATGTCCAGGCATGCTGAGTCACCAGGGGTCATTTCGTAGAAAAAGAGCTAGGGGAACTCATTAGCATAGCACATTAGCATATGTCACACCCCCTGACATCACTGGAAGTGTGTCATAAGGCCACACACCCCGCCCCCAACGGTCCCGGCCACCACCGCCGGCCTTGCAGCTCCACTGCCGAGCCCCATGAGGAGCCGGGCGGTGGACCTGCAAGGCCGGCGGGAGTGCAAGGAAGCCCCACCAAGGCCCTCCCTAGCCCCAGGCAGGCAGGGATGGGGAGAGGCAGAGAGGAAGCAACTTACCCTCCCTCTTCTCCTGCCTCCTCCTGGCTGAATGAGGGCCGGAAGCGGGGCAGCTGGAAGCAGGGGGCGGGGCTTCATCATGTGCCTCGCCCCCGTACCTCACCCGGGGGAACTGCGTTCCCCCGCGTTCCCCCCCCAAAATGACCTTTGTGAGTCACTCACACCAATGGTATGTTGTACATCCCATCAGCTGATATCATTTCTTTAATAGCAGTGATGCCTTCAGCCTAGTTCTCACAAATCATAAATCACAGTCATAACCCAGTGAGGACTGTACTGCTATCAATAACAGGTAAGGTCTCACATGACTGGATCATCCTCCATCCAAAAACAATTCCTGTGACGTAAGGGAGTCTGAATGATGACACTATAGAAAACTAGTATATCTGAGAGACGTTTCTAGCCCAGTCTTCTCCTGATGTGAGAATGGCCTGTGTCTGGGGCAGGGGTCTCCGGTCCTTTTGAGCCCACTGGTCCCGCTGGAATCCTGAGACAGAGTGCAACCACAAAGTGGCCACCACTGGAGGTGGTGTATTGAAGTAGTTGCAACTCCAGTTTTATACAGGTTTATCTGCAAAGTTTTGTTAGTCCTTCGGGAGCTGCTGGACTCTTGCTCTTTTCTACTGATACAGGCTTATGGCATCCTGAAAGTGTGAGCCCCAGAGGGTGGCCAATTAACAGTTCAGCAGAGAATCCGCACTGGACAGCTCAAGCAAACACAATCCCTGCCCTGTCCAGTGTAAGACACTTCCCTCCTCTTATCTTTTCCAGCAATGCAACCTTGAGACGAGCCATTCCTCTAATCAGACTGGGCAAATATTGCCGGGCTGGAACCAAATGTTCTTGTCCACAGCGGTGTCTATTTACCGACTGTGAGGGTTCCTTCCCTTTGACATTTTCCCCTTCCTAATCTAAAGATGGAGGTCTCCCTGGGCTAGAATTCTAATCCTGATGGGGTCAAGTCAAGATGGATGTTTTAGCTTCTTCTGATGCGTACCCCTCCTCTACATAAAAAGTCCCAGCTATATGTCTGGAAGATGCTCCATTGCAGGGGTCATTTCGTAGAAAAAGAGGTGCAGGAGCTCATTAGCATACCTCATTAGCATAACTTATTTGCATATGCCACACCCCCTGACATCACCGGAAGTGTGTCAGAAGGCAACACCCACTGCTCAGGCTCCCCTGGACTGCTTTGGATTGCGAGCTATTGGGGGGGGGGGAGAACGTGCAGATCTGTCCTCGCAGAGGAGGGAGAGCTTGTACCTGAATAAAACTTGGTCTTAAAGGTGCCTCTGGACTGTTTTGGACCGGGGGGCAGGAGAAGCTCTGCAGCTTGCCTGGCTGCTTCTTGCTCTGACTGAGGGCTGCTGGGAGCAGGGGGTGGAACTTGTTGCATGTGCCCGCCCCCTGGGCTCTTTACTGCCGGAGCTCCGTTCCTGTGCGTTCCTGCAGGAAATGACCTCTGCTCCATTGGAATCTAATCTGGAGAACCGGGCTTGATTCCCCACTCCTCCACATGCAGGTGCTGGTGTGACCTTGGGTCAGTCACAATTTCTCTCAGAGCTGTTCTCTCAGGAGCAGTCCTCAAAATGTGGGCTCTGGTACCTTCAGCCTTGGACTTTGCATTTGAATATGTGCAGCACTGCACTCTGAGAAATGTATTCCTCTTGCATGAGACGAGTTGGTTTTTATACCCCACTTTTTTCTACCTTATGGAGTCTCGGAGCGGCTTACAGTCACCTTCCGTTCCTTTCCCCACAACAAGCACCTTGTGAGGCAGGTGAAGCAGAGAGAGTTTTTAAAGAACTGGGACTGGCCCAAGGTGACCCAGCAGGCTTCATGTAGACGAGGAATGGAAGAAGAGAAGAAGATTGGATTTATACCCCGCCCTTCACTACCGAAAGGAGTCTCAGAGCAGTTTACAATCTCCTTTGCCTTCCCCTCCCCACAACAGACACCCTGTGAGGTAGGCGGGGCTGAGAGAGTTCTTTCAAGAACTGCCTTTGAGAGAACAGCTGTGAGAAAACTTATGACTGACCCAAGGTCACACCAGAAGCTGCCTGTGGAGGAGTGGGGAATCAAACCCGGTTCTCCCAGATTAGAGTCCACATGCTTAACCCCTATACCAAAGTGGCTCTCAGTAGTGATGGCATCCCCCCACCCATGTCCCCACCCCATAAAGATTGAGGGGTTTCCATAGAGATTGAGGCAATTCCTAGAGCATCATGGAGGGAGCGCTGTGACATCACTTCTGGGCAGAAGTGAAATCAGAGCATCCACAGCACTCCCCCCTCTCCAACCCCCCCAAGCTCCTGGGATTGGCAGGCACAAGGCTGGTGATCTTATCACGGAGGCATATATGGTTCTCCCTTCCCCCTTTCTATCCATACAACAGCCCTATGAGGTAGACTGACTGGGTGGCCCAAGGGCACCCAGCAAGCTTCCATGGCAGAGTGGGGATGTTCCCCCTGATAGCTACAGTTGCCAGCCTCCAGGTGGGGCCTGGAGATCACCCGCTTTTACAACTGATCTCCATCTGGAGAAAATGGCTGCTTTGAAGAGTGGACTCTATGGCGTTGTACAATGCCGAGGCCCCTCCCCTCCCTAAACCCCACCCTCTCCTGGATCCACCTCCAAAGTCTCCAGGTATTTTCCAGCCCAGACCTGGCAACCCTACTGATACCAGAAACAACAACCACAACAACGGTCTTTGAGAATGACTCCATGTGGAAACCTGGGAGAGGCCCCAACTAAGTGTTCTCCTTGAAACCCCTAAAACCTTGGCGCTTTTGGCCTCTGCTTAGGGAAGCTGATGCTAGCCAGCTCCAGGTTAGGAGCTGGAGATTGGGGGGTGGAGCCTGAGGAGGGTGGGGTTTGGGAAGGGGAGGGACTTCAATGGGGCATGTTGCCATAGAGTCCACGTTCCAAAGCAGCCATTTTCTTCAGGGAAACTGATCTCCGTCGCCTAAAGACTGGTTAAATCCTATGAGATCTCCAGCCACTACAAGAGGGAATTAAGATTGCTGGGGAAAAGATCAACAACCTCAGATATGCAGACGATACCACTCTAATGGCAGAAAGTGAAGAGGACCTCAAGAGCCTCTTGCTCAGGGTAAAAGAGGAGAGCGCAAAAGGGGGCTTGAAGCTCAACATAAACAAAAACTAAGATCATGGCATCCGGCCCCATCACTCCTTGGCAAATAGAAGGGGAAGTCGTGAAAGTAGTGATAGACTTCACGTTCCTGGGATCCCAGATCACCGCAGACTGTGACAGCAGTCATGAAATTAAAAGACGCCTGCTCCTTGGGAGGAAAGCGATGGTGAACCTAAACAGCATGATAAAAAGTAGAGACATCACCCTGCCAACAAAAGTCCGCATGGTCAAAGCAATGGTATTCCCAGTAGTCATGTATGGCTGCGAGAGTTGGACTATAAGGAAGGCCGAGCGCAGAAGAATAGATTCTTTTGAACTATGGTGCTGGAGAAGACTCTTGAGAGTCCCTTGGACTGCAAAAAGATCAAATCAGTCAATCCTAAAAGAAATCAACCCTGACTGTTCCCTGGAAGGCCAGATAATGAAAATGAAGCTCAAATACTTTGGCCACCAAATGAGAAGGGAGCACTCACTAGAGAAGACCCTGATGCTGGGAAAGATTGAAGGTCAAAGAAGACGGGGACGGCAAAGGATGAGATGGTTAGACAGTGTCATCGATGCAACGAACATGAAGTTGAGCAAACTTCAGAGGATGGCGGAAGACCGGAAGGCCTGACGAGCTATCACCGTCTACTGGTGGCTTTGGACCCATGGATGACACTGGCTCTCTTTCTCCCGAGGAACTGAGATGTGCATTCTCGCTCAGCCGCTCCATCAAGTGACATAGGAGTATCGGGCATCTTTTGGGTCAGTTCTTCCTCACAGCCTTTCCATCCCCGACCTGTTTACTTGTTCTTGTGGATTTCTGAGAACAGCCTTTCCTCAAAGTCCCTCCTCATGACGGCTTGTGGCTCAGACTTGTTTGTTTTGCAAGCCGAGATTAAGTTGCTGTCTAGGATTCCCATTTCTGCGGCTCAGCAATGCCAAGCGACACGGTGCCCACAACACAGGCCGCGACTGCCGGCTGGCCTCTCTCTCCCTGCCCACAGAAACCAACACGGCTTCGGCCCAAGACCAAAAATAAATCCAGAAGAACTCTATGCAGTACACATGGCTGGTCAAGATTTATGTATTTTATGATACTCCCCTTTTTTTCAAGTGTCTAGTTAATGATTAAACATGAACTATCCATTAATGATTTGTGGGAGACGACGGGCAGCAAAGAAATCTACAAATAGAGCAAGTCCAGCAGATTTCCTCAAGATAGGCTATCTCTCCTTACAATTTGCTGAGGGCTGAGACATTCTATGGCCGTTTCCAGTGTGAGTTGGACCCTGCTGATCTCTTCTGCCAGTGATGGTGTTTTGCTCCAGCGTAAGGTGGCTTCCTCGGATGCGTTCATCAAGGGAAGGTTCTTTGCATGGGAGGAAATATGCCAGTGCTAGAGGAGAAGATTCTGGGGGTTGCAACTCAACATAGATGCCCTGAGACATTCCCTGGGGCCATGGCTTAGTTGTAGAGCATCTGCTTGGCTTGCAGAAGGTCATAGGTTCAATCCCTGGCATCTCCATTAAAAAGGACCAGGCAGTAGGTGATGTGAAAGACCTCAGCCTGAGACCCTGGAGAGCCGCTGATTCAGTAGAAGGCAGCTTCATATTCTCATATTGAGGAGGTGCTGTGGCTCAGTGGTAGAGCCTCTGCTTGGCATGCAGAAGGTCCCGGGTTCAGTCCCCGACATCTCCAGTTAAAAGAACCAAGTACTCGGGTGATGTGAAAGACCTCTGCTTGAGATGCCGGAGAGCCACTGACGGTCTGAGTAGACAATATTGACCTTAATGGACCAATGATCTGATTCAGTATAAGGCAGATTCATATGTGTCCAATAGGGAGGTTGGTTCAATTTGCAAGGGAGAGGGAGAGGGAGAGAGCCAGAAGAAGAAGAGGGAAGAAGAAGAGAGAAGAGAGAAGAAGAGAGAAGAAGAAGAAGAAGAAGAAGAAGAAGAAGAAGAAGAAGAAGAAGAAGAAGAAGAAGAAGAAGAAGAAGAAGAAGAAGGGATTGGATTTATACCCCGCCCTTCACTACCCAAAGGAATCTCAGCGAGGCTTACAAACTCCTTTCCCTTCCCCTCCCCACAACAGACACCTTGTGAGGTAGGTGGGGCTGAGAGAGCTCTTGACAGAAACTGCTGTTTCAGGAACAGCTCTGACAGAACGATGGCTTGCTCAAGGTCATCCAGCAGCTGCAAGTGGAGAATCAAACCCGGTTCTCCCAGATTAGAGTCCGCGCACTTAACCACTACACCAAACTGTAAAGAAATCTTTACAACAAAGATGAAAGTGGAGGGCAGCTGGAGGCCAAGAGGCAACAGATTCACTACCCTATATCAAATCCCTAAAGAGAGTTCCTGTACCCCAAAGTAGGGTTCCCAGCCTCCAGGTGGTGTTTGGAGATCTCCTGGTATTACAACCCATCTCCAGGTGATAGAGATTAGTTCCCCTGGAGAAAATGGCCACTCTGGAAGGAGGAGTCTATGGCATTGCACCACACTTAAGCCCCTCCCCTCTCCAAGCCCCACCCTCTTCAGGCTCCACCCCCAAAACCTCCACATATTTTCCTAATCCCAAAGTGCTTTAGCGAACTCCCAGCTTGTTCTCTGCAGGCCCGTAGTGCCCACGGGGCCCATGGGGCTGGCCGCCCCCCACGGTTTTTATGGGTCCCTCTCCAATCCTCGGCTCTCCCTCCCTCCCTCCCCCGTTCTTGCCCTCAGCCCAACAGCCGGTGACTCCGCTAGGGTTGCCAAATGTAATTTACTCACCGGTGGGGGGAGTGTCTTCTTGCTCCGGGAGCTGGCTGGGGATGCGTGCGCAAAGCACGCGCGCGCCGCCGGAACGTCACCGGAACGTCACCGGAAGTGACGCACGACGTAGCACGTTGGGGGCATGGCCAAGATCGTCAGGGGGGGGAAACCATATGGTTCCCCCCCCCAACGATCTGGGCCATGCCCCCAACGTGCCCTACGTCGTGCGCGGCCCCCCGGGGGGCGGAGGGGGATTCCCCGCCCCCAAGGGCCCATTTGGCAACTCTAGACTCTGCGCCATCTGCTGCTGCTCCTAGGTGCCTGTAACACAAAGATGCTTCTGCTTAAGGAACAGTCATTGTACCGTGCTGGT
>NW_015165878.1:355040-356768 GCF_001447785.1 Gekko japonicus
CCTCTGAGGATGTCAGTCATAGCTGCTGGCAAAACATCAGGTACTACAATGCCAAGACCACGGCCACACGGCCTGGAAAATCTAGAACAACTAAGGTTCAAACTTATAGACAGGCTGAACAGCAAATTAACATGTAACGTGATGAAGATGCTTTAAGATATGCAAAAACAGAATTAAATAACAAGCTAAGGTTATATGATCAACAACCAGGCGTCATTTCCTGCGGGAGGGCACAGGAGCGGAGCTCCGGTAGTAAGGAGCCCAGGGGGCGGGCATATGCAACAAGCCCCACCCCCTGCTCTTCACAGAAATTAAATGCAAGGGAAGGGCTTCCCTTGCTTCTTCATGGATAGGTGCATGTTTTTGTACTCCCATTTTGCACAATTTGCTTGACTTCCTCCCCAAACCAAGAGTGTTCATCGAGTGTTCTAAAGTGGATCACAATTTTTTTTTTATGTTC
Source organism: Gekko japonicus (assembly GCF_001447785.1). Lineage (NCBI taxonomy): Eukaryota > Metazoa > Chordata > Lepidosauria > Squamata > Gekkonidae > Gekko > Gekko japonicus. Next base: position 355,501 of record NW_015165878.1, read on the forward strand.
TCATCTAGCCTCCTGGGAATTGTAGTCCAACACAGTAAGTACTGAGCACACAGTAATACAATGAACAGCATCCATGGATGAAGCCACCAGTTCCACAAATACCAAAGCAATGCTTACACGCCAAAAAAAAAAAAAAGGAGCAGATTTTAAATGCTACAAGGAACGCTCAAACACCTGCCAGTGCTGTTTATGATTTGTTCACCAGGCGCCAGTGGAGAGACAATTTTTCAATCGGCTGTTTGGCAGTTTGCAGCTTGAGCCGATTTGCCAGGTTACTGTTTGTGTATTCGAAAAGCTCAGTGGAACGGGCTGCATTTCACACATGCGCACTCTTACAGAGCCTGACAATAATTGTAGTTCCGTCCTTCCCCAACAGACCTGTCCTTCCTGATCGCTGCTCAACAGCCAAATCTATAAGTAAACAGTGAGCAAATGGATCAGCCAGTGATTGTAAATCAAAGCAGCATTTTTAAAGAAGTCTTAGTGTTTGGAGTTCATCTCAGTCCAGGTTATTTCGTGCATGAGTGTTTTTGCACAGCCTCATTGGTGTCATTTGATTATCTGAACCAACCATCTATGACCATGGGGGAGAAGGGAGGGGCTGTGGCTAGGCTTGCCAAGTCCCCGCCCCAGAGGCCCGTTCCCCGCCGCCGCCGGATCAGGCCCCGGGGGGAACTCCACCTCGACGTGCATGTCACCAGGAAGTGACGCGACCACGCCAGGCACGCTGGGGAAAGGAGCAGGCAGGAGGTGATGTGAAAGACCTCAGCCAGAGACCCTGGAGAACCCCTGCTAGTCTGAGTAGGCAGTACTGCCCTTGATAGACGGAGGGTCTGATTCGATAGAAGGCAGCTTCGTGTATATTCACATGTGCTCAAATTGATTTCACCTTGTGTGCACTTGCAAAACTGGATTGTGAGGCAGAAGGAAGTCGGAACTGGAAAATCATGACTTCTGCAAGGCCACAAATCTGTTCCCCTGCTAGTCTGAGTAGGCAGTACTGCCCTTGATAGACGGAGGGTCTGATTCGATAGAAGGCAGCTTCGTGTATATTCACATGTGCTCAAATTGATTTCACCTTGTGTGCACTTGCAAAACTGGATTGTGAGGCAGAAGGAAGTCGGAACTGGAAAATCATGACTTCTGCAAGGCCACAAATCTGTTCGGCCGCTGGTTGGGCCAGATGCTGGCGAGGAGGGCTTCTGAGACCCGGCTCACAAGAGAGCACAGCTGTTGAACACAGAATGTTTCCTGGCCGAACCTGTACG
>NW_015165879.1:0-40380 GCF_001447785.1 Gekko japonicus
TCCTGGAGAAGTTGGCATAACATACTGGCATTAAAGTTGCGAGTAGGCAATTTGGCTACTGCATAAATTAATTTGCTCTGGAGCCATCCTTCCTGAGCAAAGACAAAAATGTGTGAGCTTGAGGCTAAAAACCCTGTGAGCTAGCTCACACTAACTCAGCTTAGAGGGAACACTGGCTAAGACCCCTAGATTCTTCTTGCACATACTACTGCCAAGACAAGACTCCCCCATCCTACAATTATACAGTGTTAGAAGATGAGCAAGTGAATAAGCTTGAGATGGTGTAATTAATGTTGTTAGGTCCAGTGATTGTGTTGTCTGGGTGTAGGTGGCAGCAGAATTGGTATCTGGGTTTATTGCAAGCTCTGGTACCAGTGCCCATGTTCAAATTAGACGTATTATTGTGGGTGAGGATTTGTTTAAGATTGGGGTGGCTGACTGTGGGCAAGAAGAGGTTTTACCCCCAAGTACTTGTGAAAGATGGTCCTGCATAACTTTTTAAAAGCAAGGGTTACTGCCCCCTCTAATGGGGGGGGGGGTCCTGTCCCCTCTAATTCAGTTATACCACTTGCTGCCACTAACACAGTACAGCAATTCCCCAAATATAACCCCCCTTTACAGACCAAAAGCAGATTGATATGCATATACTTCCACATTGTTCATGCATATCCACGCCATTCTCCTCCTTTTGAATTGTCAGCACTTTTCATTGTTATTGGTGCAAAAAATTGCATTGGTGCTAAATCTACCTTAACCAAGTAAAGGGTTCCTTCATAGAGCATCTGGAATGCATCTCATTCTTTGAATCTGTGGTTTCTGTATGATGCCTCACACATATAAAATTGGCATATTTTTCTCCACAGAATTATGTATGTAGGTGCACATGCAGAAATTTTAGTGTAAATTAGCCAGTACATGGAGACAGCTATTTCTGGGTTTGTGATTAGATACTGAATCTAAGTTACAGAACAATAAGTTGAATATAAAAATTTATCCCGCTCATTTGAACTTAAAAAAAAAATCAATTGTGCAAAGAAGACAGTGTGCAGGCTGAAGGGTGCAAACTTTGCAATGCATTATAACTGGACCAAAAACATATGTGAGCCAGTTTAGAACTTCCAACAAAAAGCAGGTTTTTAAAAAGCATGCACAGATGCTACACACTCTTTGCACATTGAGAAGAGGGGAGTTCTTCCAGATGTTCCCTCCAGAAATTATGATAACAGGAACCATCATTGTGCACTGTCTAATTAACTTGAGCATCTTTCCATGCACAAATGCACCTATTTATATAATTCTATACAGAACCTAATCAGGGTTTATCTGTGTAACCTAGGCTTGTGATTAGGAAACAGAACAATCTTGAAGTATGAACTATTTTGTCTTGTCTGTCATTGACCTCCAGGCATCTACCTGCTCTATGCAGGGCTACCTCTGAAGACACTTTGGAAGCTGCAAGTGGTCCAGAATGCAGCTGCCAGATTGCTGATAGGAGTGTCCTGGTCAATGCATATAACACCTAGCCTATGGCAGGTGCACTGGCTCCCAATTAGTTTCTGGTGCCAATTCAAAGTGTTGGTACTTACCTTTAAACCCTCAATGGCCTGGGACCCTCATGCCTTCAGGACCCCTTCTGCCAGCATGATCCTCCCCATCTTCTCCAATCTTCATCCCAGAATTTAATGAAGGTCCCTGGTGCACAAACTGCCTGCCTTGTGTCAAGAAGGGTGAGGGGCTTCTCAGTAGTGCCCCCTGTCCTGTGAAACCAGATGCCTGAAGAGGTGCATGCCTTCTGGGACCTCCCTAGGTTCTGCAGGGCATGCAAGGCTGCTGTTTTTCCAGTGACCTTTGGGTAATTGTGATCCACCAGGCAGCCGGTATACTTCAGCTGTGTCTTCACCATCCACATGTCCTACCCTGCTTGATGGCGGATAGATTTGAATGGGGATATATATTTTTAACCATTTTATATTTTAAAGATAATTTATTATATCTTTGTATTGCTTTTATTGGTGTATTTTATATGCTGTTAGCTGCCTTGAGTCCTGTTCGGGGGAGAAGGAGTGGGATATAAATTTGATAAATTACTAAATAAATACCCTAGTTTCATTGGTGTCTGACTGCCAAACTAGACATGCAGATTGTTAAACCTGAACCCAACTTGGGTTCTCTGCAGCAATTTAGCAGCTGCAGGGAATGGCTGTTTTGAGAGAGAGAGAGAGAGAGAGAGAGAGAGAGAGAGAGAGAGAGATTGTTTGGGATAAGAATGCTACTGCAGGGGAAAGGAAGGGCTCCTTCCTCCCCCAAGCCATTTCCCCCTGCCAAAACAGGACTGGGGGAGGAGTTGTTTCCCCATTTTTGCTTCTCCATGGGGCCAGACCCATTGTTTCAAAACATGTGCATCTAGTTGGTCCCTTTTGTATGTTTGAATTTTGAGCTTGTAGCAATCAAAGCCTAGTAAGCACACAAATATTTCAGTTTTCCTGCCCTTAGAACGCATCCTTTTCATCATTACAGCAATCTTAGCAAAGGCACCCCATTAAATGCGTCAATCCTTTAAAAGATCAATTTTGACTAAATAGAACAAAATGAAGTGAAAACAACACATGGGGCTCCAGCAATAGATAAGTGTGACACGTGCTAACAATTTCAGTAAGGCATTTGCTATAGCATCTCATTGGATCTTATTCTCCATATTCTCTGAAGTGGTATAGACATGATCCCTATAATCGGACTGGAAAACTGGTAGGAAGACAAAGAGCAGCAGCCAGCAGACATAATGTTGCACTGCAACTTCAGGGATGGATACGAGATATTTAGAAATGCCATCCTCGTTATCATTAAAGGCTTGTTCACCTGGCTCTATTTTTTACAGAATAACTGCAATTACAACAGGCTCTATTTTTACTGGATAATTGCGACTAAGGTCACTTGACTACTACATACAGGGCAGATGTTCCTATTGACCAGGGATAGTCCCCAATCCCTATACTGTGATTCCTGTCCCTGGTCAATCACTGTTCTCATTTTTTAGATTTCGGGGGATGGCTTTTAAACTGGTGTCAGTGTGAGCTGCTGGAGTTACAGATGATCAGAGTTCAACCCCTTCTTCTGGCCTCTCAAAGTTAACTCTCTGAGAGGGAAAGGATACCTCCTTGATTCTGATGCACATGCACGTTTATTTATTACATTTTTATTTTGCCCTTCATCCAGAGAGCATGTGTTGGTCTCTTCACTTCAGAATCAAAGAGAATGAGTAGACTAAGGTCGCCCATTGAGTTGCCCCAGAAGCAGGGATTTGCATCTGCTTTTTCTCATTACCCTAATCACACAAGCTCTCATATAAATGCAAGCACAGAAACTCTATAGCATCATACACTGTACAGCCTACCATTTTACACAATGCAGGTGGTTTTCTTTATTAATAATGTACTTTAAGACAATGTGCTATTTTTTTTTCCTATTTCAACCCGAAGCCCAAACATCTTTTTGGCTTTTCAACAAATGCTGCTTGAGAGGCTCTATCTATGTCTGCTACAGAAACTTTAACTACAGAGGTGAAGCTGATCTAGTGCAGTGTAGCTAAGAGACTAGTTAGGACATCTCTGTTTCAAAGCTTACCTCCATTACGAACTTGGCACACGGGCTCATCTGCTGTACGGGGGTAACACTACATACAGGATTGTTGTAAGGCTTTGAACATTCAAAAGTGCTGAGTAGTATTATTGTCAGTAGAGGGCAGTAAAGGAATACACCATACAGCAAACAGACTACAGCTCTCAGTAAAATGCAAAGGTTGGGGGTGGGGAAGGTCCTGGGTAGTGAATTTGCTATGAGAATTGATGAGTTAGAAGGGTGTCCTTATAGTCATTTGTGAAGTGTTGAAAGGTATGCTATTACAGGTGAGGTATTGTTTCGCTCACATTAAAAAAGCATCATCCATGGAAAGAAAAATGACACGTGATAAACGTCTCATGCATTAGTTGCCTCCTTTGATGAGATTATTTGAATTTAAGGCATAGAACAGCTGATGCACAATAATTATGATTTGGTTCTTTTTACCTTAAATCTACCTCCGGCCAGGGTAGGCAAGAGCCCTTGAAGGATCACAGTTCAAAGCCACATGCTATTAGCAGAACAGACATTGAGCAACTGGAGTACTAAGACTATTGTAAAAGGAGAAAAGGCAGAAGGCAATGCAGGGCTGTGTCCCAGGAAGGCTCCTATAACTTCTGTAGAGGCTCAGGCACAGGAAAATGTCCATTGAGAAATGAGAAAATGTTGAGAGAGAGATCCAGGTCATAGTATGGCATAAATAGTCAATGAGAAGGAGCTTGGCAGCATTCATAGGCAGAAGCATACCGGCCTGTATTTCAAGCGGCAGGTTCTACATTCTATGTAGACGAAGTGAGTTCCAAAGATTTTCAAGATGGAAATCAAGCCCCCCCCCCCAACAACTACCTCTACTTATGCACAATCAATGTTTTTTAAAATGGCACAGTACTGTACATGTTTGTAATCATATAGGACATTATTTGGATAAAAGAACCCATGAGCTCAGGCATGGCAGACTGATGCATGTGTGAAGAGACTGCAGGTTGGGACGATTATAAAGTATGTTGGGAGGGGGGAAGAGAAAGTTTTTGTGGATTAGAAAAAAAATTAAATGTTTGCTTTTCAAAAATACTACAAACAATAGGATAAAATTATACACACTTTTTACAAGAGCTTAAGCATTATACTATAAAAAAACTACATCTGCCCATTTCTACACATCCAAGCCTATGTTAAAGGGAAAGGACATTTTTCTCCTGACCTGATAGCAACCCCAATCAACATGAAAATATACTATAGTTGACTAACAGTGTACCTGGGGTTGGGGCTGGCACTGTGGACATGTGGTCTCCAAGTGGAGCTGGCAGTGAAGACAAAGGTAGGACTGGAGACATCACCCCCCCCCCGGCAGGTCCTGATGACCCCACTGAAGCACCAAGCGCACAGTGCACTTCCCTAGTTCAGAATGAGCCTGGACACATCAGCCCAGACCGGGAAGATGGTGCTCCAGGGCAAATGCCGGAAGTAGCTCCTGAGGAAGGACCTGAAGTCCGAAACACTAATCAATACCTAGGAAAAGTTTTGGACATCTGACTTCATTGTGGACATCTATTCCAGACTTTATTGTTATGAGAGATTGTTATTCTGGACTTTGTTCTTTCCCTTTGGGATATTATGAATTTGTGTATTGTCCTATGATGGATTACATGCATTGAATTACTTATTGTATTGAAGTCTCTTTTCTATAGCTCTTGGGTGGGTTGGTCAGTGCACAGTTGTTATTTATTGGTTTTTCTTGGTCATTGTTTACTGTGGACTGTATTGTTATTTTTGTTGGCTCCAGGTCAAAGCCCAAGCTGCACTGAGAGCCCTTGAGAAAAGTGACACAGCAGACTATGAGAAATTAAAAGCGGCCATCCTTGACCATTACAAGGTCACACCAGAGACTCACTGGCAGAAGTTCTGGGCCTTGACATGATATCAGCCAACAGGATGATCTGGGGCCCAGATCTCAACTCTCAAGGATGCTGCTACTCGGTGGCTTCAACCTCTGACCAAGGACAGGAGGTGCATTGTGGATCAGGTCATTTTAGAGCTGTTATTGCAGATCCTGCCACCGTGGGCCCTGCATTGGATCGCCTGTTGGAAACCAGCCTGGTTAAAGGGATTCACAAACCTCTGGAAGAACATCCTGGCTGCCAAGACATGGGAACACCCCCAGGAAGCTCCCAAGATGGAAGTCAGGGGTGGACCCCCCAGGGCACTGGGGGTAACCCCACAGTCTGTGCTCCAGAGGGCCCATATGGAGGGCAGGCCTGGAACCCTCCTTGTTAGATTGGGGCACCTCTGATGCCTCGTTGAAGAGCTCCAGGTTCCATGGCAGTTGACCGAGGGACACCCCCCCCCCCGGAGCCCCATTCCATGTTGAAAGGAGAGGCCCAGTAGTGTTAGGAAGCTCAGTGGACCGGGGCCTCTCCTTCATGTGCGGACAATAGGGGCCTTTCAAGAAGGAGAGTCCCCTAATGGAGCGCAATACAGGCTGGAACACAGTGATGCAGGTGTCCTCCAAGAGCTCACAGTCCCCTCCATCGTTGGTGGAGGTGCAGGTGGCCAGTTGACGTCTGGTAGCAATGTTGGACAGTGGAAGTTCCATCTCTATGTTATGCTCATGCTTACTATTCACATGGCTGGTGGTGGTTAGAGTAGCCTCCACAGCCTGTTTCCATAGGTGTGTGGAAACCATGGCTAGACGCCAAGGGCATCGTAAAACCCTTGTCTGGATACTGGTCTGGTTTTTCTGGCCCACAGTGGTGAGGGACACGCAGGACTTCTGCAAGTCCGTGTGGTCTGTGCCCTAATGCCCCCTGTCCCCACTACTTGTCATCCAAGTCCCCTTTGATGGAATCACCATGGACTTGGTAGGGCCCTTGCCCCACACCATTCGAGGCTCTCACTACCTGCTGGTCCACATGGAGCATTTATTATTTTGTTTCGTTTTTATTATTTCAATTAACATATTACTGTAAGGCTGTTCCCTTACGTAACATGAAGAGTGCAGGGGCGGTGAGGGCCCTCATGCTCTACTTTGCCCATGTTGGCTTGCCCCAGGAAATATTGACAGACTGCGGGACACCCTTTACAGCAGCCTTGATGTGGCAGGTATGCAAAGCTCTGTGGATCTGACATATCTTCACATCAGTCCACCCCCCCCCCCAGCCTGATGGCCTGATCAAGAGGCTCAACCAGACCATAAAGGTTATATTATGCAAGCAAGGCTATGACCACCCCACAGCGTAATTCCTAAAATATATAGACCCCCGATGTTTGTGCTCCAGGAGACACCACAGACCTCTATAGGATATGTCCCCTTTGAACTGGCATACAGGTGAGTGCCAAGGGAGATCTTTGGACTGGTGGAGGAACTATGGGTGGCCACCCACCCAGCTCCTGGGGTAGCCCCAAATGAGTACATCCAGTGATTGCAGGAGCAGCTGGGTAGAGCCTGGCAGAACTTGGGTAGGGCCCAGCTTACACAGAAACAGCAATATGACCAGGGTATGTGGGAGAGGACATTTTGTGCAGGAGACCAAGTGCTGGTGCACCAGGAGGCAACCCCTGGAAAGGAACATACCCTGTCACTTGGGTACAAGGCCCCTTGTCATACAAGGTGCAGTGTGGTCCCATCCAACAGCAGCAACAGCGGCTCCACATCAACAGCCTGAAGGAATGGTACCCATTAGACCCCCCACCTGTCACCTCACGGAGGAACCAGGGGAACTGCCCACTGGGGACTTACCCTGGAGCCCTAGTGCTCAGAACGCCAATGAGCTGCACATGGTCCCTGAGCTGACCCCTGAAGAACAGGCCGAGACGGAACTTGTTGAAAAATGGATCTGAAATCTTTTCCCTCCAGCTGGGGAAGATCTCGTTGGCCACCCATCACATATGGACTCTGCTAGGGAAGGTAGCCTGGGCCCCCTAGCGTCCCATCCCCAGGAAGCAGTGAGAGGCCATCATTCTGAAAAGTAAGGGACATGCTATAGTCGGGGTGATAGAGCCCTTGCAGAGTTCTTGGCAGAGTCCCATTGTACTAGTTCCAAAGCCTGATGTGAGTGTACAGTTCTGAGCGGACTACCATGAAGTCAACAAGTTTGAGGAGTTCAACGCATACCCCATGCTGCAGACAGACCTGCGGATCAATCAGTTGGAGACAGCCCAGTATCCTACCACAGACCTGCTGATCAATCAGTTGGAGATAGCTCAGTACCTTACTGCACTCCAACTCACAAAAGGCTACTGGCCAGTCCCTATGAATTGAGTGGACCACGAGAAGACTGCCTTCACCACCCTGCAGGGTATTTTCTAATTCTGCATGATGCCCTTCGAACTTCAAGGGGCAGCAGCTACCTTCCAGAGGCTAGTTGAATGAGCCCCTACCCAATGCTTGGGGTTCATGCTTGTGTACATAAATGACATAATTGTCTGTAGCCCAGACTGGCCCATGCACCTCCAACACTTGGGTCAAGTCTTCCAAACCTTGGTCGATGTGAGATTGAGGGCCAGTCAAAACAAGAGTTATGTGGCCTTTCGGAAACTCAAGTACCTGGGCTTCCTCATTGGCTGGGGAAAGTGGAGACCAATGCTGGACAAGGTGGTCACCATAGGACAAAGTCCCCATCCCACCACCAAGTGACAGATGTGGCACTTCGTGAACCCAATGGGGTACTACAACAAATTCATAGCCCACTTTGCCACCCTTCCCAGCTCCCTGATGGACTGTCTGTGGAAGGATAAGCTGCATTTGACACTCTCCACACAGGTTTATCGTGAGATCCGGTCCTCCATAATCCTGACTTTGACCATCTCTTCCTGGGATAGATGGACACTTCAGGCACTGGTTTGGGAGCTGTGAAGTCCCAAGTGACAGAGGGCCATGAGCCCCTGGTCCTGTTCATCAGCCACAAGCTGTAGTCGGCCAAACAGAAATACGCTGCCACCAAGAAAGAGGACCTGGCAATCAAGTGGGCAGTCAGGGTGCTGCAATACTACTTGGCAAATAACCTGTTTACCTTGGTGACTGACCATGCACCCGTATTGTGGATGGCTAGGATGAAAGATCACCATCAATGGGTTCTTAGGTGGTACCTCTCTCTCCTTCCTTTCAGTTCTATGGTGCAACACTGGCCAGGATGGAGAAACCTCAACCTGGACTACATATCCTGGGTTTTTGAGGAAACCAACCCGAGTGGTTGTGTATGCCTGGGGTCAGGGATGACACTGCAACCACCTGGTCAACAATGCACCATTCCCCTGTGAGCTCCCGATGGGCAAAGAGCCCCACAGCCAGCCCCAATGCCTGACTGTGCCAGCTTACCTGGGCATGGGCAGCCAATGGCCACAGTCCCAGCCTGATAGACAGGCATCTGGTTCATATGGGGAAAAGGCAGGTGGGTGCAAGGGGCTGGTGGGAAGTTTAAATGAGGCTGCTGATAGCAAGCTAGGGAGGAGTGATCTGGGGGCTCAAGGCTATGTGAGAGAGCTCTCCAGGTGGGAGGAGGAACCAGCTGGGCAGAATCCCCTTCCCTCCCATTCTGAGGCTTGTGGAGCATCCCCTTGACATGACTGATGTGACTGCAGAAGGTGGCATGCCCCCAGGGCTGCAGCTCGGGCATGACACTGTGAAATCCTAAAAACTATTTCTTGGAAACAAGCCCCATGAATAGACCTGAGTGGGATCCTGTATAGATCTGCTTAGGGTTGCTCTCATAACAATCTGCAGCCTAGTTATATTAAGTCAGCCAGATATAACCTACTGAAGATAGCTTGACTTAGCTACAGTGTGGGCCAAATAATATCTGGTACCATTTCAATCCAGCCTGACTGACCTCCCCCATACTGAAACTGGATATGTAATGCAATCAAAGGAGAACTATGCTATGGTTGAGCTTATCTACTGGCTGCCATGTTGGTTGTTTGCTGGTCACAGTTATAAACCATTGCCTCCATTCCATCTAGTCCTGAGAAAATATAGTGGAGATTAAGCTAGATTTCAAAAAATGGGATGTTGCATTGCCCTGTACTCCGTGAATGGTCTCAATGATGGATAGAGGATGGAGAATTAGAATGGAGAAAGGACTAGAAGCTTTTCCATCCATCAGATTTGACAGATCTTTAACTAATCTTTAGACAGTCAGAAATGTAGATTAATGGGAGTTGTTCAAACCTCCATTATACAAGGTGAATGGACTCTATACAAAAATGCACAATAAATATAAGAAATAGGAACATTAGATCCCCTTTTGGAACATACCAGAATCAGTATGTCAGTAGGACAACTAACTTTACTGTAGGTAAAAACAAATAGCAATAAAACAGATGTTATTAGAAAATACTAAATATTATTAAAGGATACCAATCAATTCAATACAAATCAAGTAAATAATCAGTCAAAATGCAGACAGAGAAAATATTTAGGAAAGGATTTTTACGTGCTTCCAGTAGTTGTAAACTTAATCACTACACCTCAGCAATGAAAACAATTAAAGCTAAGGACGTGTTTGCTTTTTAATTAATACATATTAAACTACTTCAGACATGTGATGCATAGAGGGTTCTGTCAGAATGTCACAATAGCAGGAAAGAACAGCATGTGTGTTCAAGGAGCCATGGCTACCACAAAGAACCATCTGTGCATGCAAGCCTTTGGCCCATAACCAATGGATTGTCATACAGCTACCAAAGTCCAGCAGTTCCTTATAAATGAAGAATTTCTGGCATAAGTCCACAGCTTTCTTGACCTAAGATACTTTGCATCACTGATACTGGCAGTTTGTGGAGATATTACCTCCCCATACAAAATTAATTGAAGAACATGTCTGTGTATTAAATTACTAGGGGCATAGCTATGGATTTTTTTAAAAAAGATTCCATCTTGAGATAAACCAATACTTCGGATAAATTATGTGAAAAGTTATGAAAGCTTTTTCACAACTTTAAGGTGAAATTCTTTAAGGTGTGTGTGTCTGAGGGCAGAAAAATCTAGGAGTGTCAGGTTTCATCATATATGTTCTTGAAAAGTTAATGTAAAAGGGTCAGAGCCTGGAAGTTTGATATTTAAATGTTGTTTTCTTCCAAAGTTTTCCATTCCCCTTTCTGCCAGACAGAAAACAAAGCTAGATCCCCTCTGTCTTTGTGAAGTCTTTGGAAGTTTAAGAATTCTCAGAATCTTTTCCAGAATTTTAAACTCTCTTATGTGATGTCAACCAGATATTTCTTTGACAGATGAATTATACATCCTGCCAAGTTACTACGTTAGAAGGCAAATGGACTTTTAAAACAATTGGTTTTTAACTCCTCAAGCATGGCAAAGAAAAGCAAAAAGTTGAATGGTCCCAGTGCAAAAGATTTTAAGCCTATCAGCTACCTGCATAGTAGAAACCGTGTACAAATACAAATAAATTAGAATACTTTTAGATAAACTGATGAAAAATAATGTTGTAAAGGAGAGCTTAAGGAATGTTGTGATACAAGCTCATCTCTTGGCTGAGGTTGACTTCATGTTTATGTTTCCATGGATATATTTGATGGTAACAAAACTGACGATGGATCCAATAGCACCTTAAAGATTTAACAAAATGTATCCCAGTACATTAATTTATTCACTCATATCAGTCCCATATTGTTTCCAGTATTGCTACATACCATTAAGACACCTTATCTCATCTTGAAAATAGATATACCTGTGTCACATGACTAAAGTATCCAAATAGCAAACCAGCCTATTAACATACATGGAGGTAGTTAGATATGAATTAAAGTAGCAGAAGGCATTTTGCACAACATGCACAATGCGATTTGCGTGGGGCTCATCAATTATATAATATGAATAACTGGGATATGCAGTATGGTTTTGGTGGTAGTAGCACCAAACCTTGCTAGAGATAAACACTGGGTAATTTTGGTTGTTTGCATATATAAGCTATTCAAATCACTTTGGGCCTAGAAGATAAAGTACTGAATACAGCTAAATGACAAAATGTGCTTCTTTCAGTTTTGCTATAGTGGTTTCTTTCAGTTTAGCCCAGTTGTAAACTGGACATTCTTTCTTTTCTTTTTTTTGAGCCCCCATAGGGGATTTTTTATTGATTTTTTTAATACTACAAAAAACTAGAACAGAAAAAGGGAGGGGGAAAACTACATATAAGGGAGAAAGTAAAGAACCCACTACTGACTAAAAACCCAAGAGAGGAGATCCTCCCACTAGCTTTTTGCATCCAAACTTTTCATCTTTGTACTTCTTATGAACTGTGTCAAACTTTTAAAACATTTAGCCCTCCCCATTTACATTTAATTGCCCAATAACAGTGCCCTCCCATCATCCCCAGGAACCAAAGTTCTCAAAGGCACAAATTCAGAGTCCTTCAGCCTTTATTTCTTCTTCTCTCTTTTCCACATCTTGTAGGGACTTTTCAGGGCTACTGCCCCCTGGTCAGACAAAGAGTCCTCGCCAGATGAACCAGTTTCCAGCTCACTGCTGGACCTACTATCCTCTTCTTTTTTCTCATCCTCCGACCTTCCCAGCTGTTCTTTTAGAAATTCTTGAGCTTTAAGAACAGAGTCAATCTTTACCTTCTTCTCTTTGATCTTAAATGTTACTCCTTCTGGAAATAGCCATTTATATCCAATTGAATTGGTTTGGAGGAAGAGCACAAGTTCTTTGTATTTCTTTCTGTGTTGCCTTACTTCAAATGGAATATCCTTTAGCGTTCTGTCAGCATTCTCCCCCACCTTCAGGGGTGTCACAGCCACTGCTTTCAGGATAGCACCCCTGACGTGCCTCTTCGAGAATCTTACTACAATTTCCCCAGGCAGATTATTTTTCTTTATATATCTTGAATATGACCTAAAGGCCACATCCATGTCATTGAGTAACAATTCCACCTTTATATCTGTTACTGGGGCAATTAGCTCATTCATAAGTTCTTTAAGATTCTCTCCTCTATTCTCTGGCACCCCTTGGAAGCGCAGGACCATATTGGCCTTATCCATTTGCACTTGAAGCATTTGATCTTTCAAAGAAACAGTTTTCTTTTCCAATTTTTGCACTTTCTTCCTCACTTTCTGCATTGACTCAGCCATTTCCTTTACTTTCTCAGCATCCTGCTTCATTACTTGGATCAAGTCCGTTATTTGCGTTTGCTGAGCAGTGATGCTTGTTGTTACTGCTGAAAGCTGCGTTTGTTGCGCTGTAATATTCGCTGTGACCACAGACATCTGCTCTTTAAAGGCATTTAGCTGTTCCAGTAGAGGGCACATGACCTCAGCCATCGCCTTCGCCGTCTCACTGGTTGTTTCCGGCTTCGGGGACTCTAGTTTCATTTTTAAAAGTTTCTCTTTGTCTCTGTCCCTCTTCCCCGCCATGTAAACTGGACATTCTTGATGCTTCTACTGTAGTAAACTTTGGACTATGAATTAAAAGCATTTTTGGTGAGATTTACATGAACCAACACTAGATATGGGAGACTTTAATTTTACTGGGTTATGTTACAGGGGGGAAAAAGCATAGTTCTGAGGATGCTTACAAAATGCAGAATTATATGTCAACCAGTTTTGGGAAGAATAATTTGAGGTAGGGGAGGAGAATAAAGAGGTAGGATGAAAACAGGCCACAGCTTTTAAAAGAAATATAGTGTACCATGCATCTGTTAATACCATGGTGGATTTTTCAGTGGTAGTTCCAATTCATTGTATTAAGATTCCCAGGAAGACTTTTCTGTACTGCTGGTTAGAAGGCATAATGGAGGTCTCAGATACTCCTGATGAATTTTCTTGTGGAGAGAGACAGGTGTGGGATACGTTCCCTATAACAGCTGTCAGCAATTTTTTTAATTGTACCGTCCCTTCACTACCAGAGAACCACTCTTGAATCTCAGGAATTCTTGCAATGCCCTCTTTTAGTTTACATTGGCATGGTCACATGAGCTCTTGAACGGTGTTAGTTTTCATGGTCATCCCTGGTCCTTCTGAAAAGGTTGTGATAAAAGAAAATCAGTTAAGCAAGTGCCACATTCAACTACCTACTATTTCTCCCCACCATGGAGAAGAAATACCCCCAGGAAGGCAAAAAAGAAAAGGGGGGGCAGTGCAACAAGACTTCATGACTAACCTAAAATCCACAGCTGCCATCCACAGCCAGAGACCCATGGGCACATATGGGTAGGCTGATTGCAGTGTCTGCCTGCCCTGTCCAAGCTATATGTCCACCCACCTTTTTTGTACAGCAGGTGCAAAAAGACTGCATTCATTTAAAACATAGGCATCAATTCATATAGAATATTCTGTTTCCAGGGTTGGTGGTGTACTGTCTCATTATTTTCATATGAAACAGTTCATCATTTCAGGCAAATCCAGGTATTTGCTGACTGTATAGAAAAAATTGCTTTCTGCTTTCTATATCCACATGCCTTCTCCTGTGATTACATTATGATAACATGCTATGTGTTATTTCCTGTTGCAAGCCAAATGGTGAGGCTACATGGCCTCAATAGCCATGCCATTAACCCACATTCTTTCATACCTTCATGCCAAAAGCCAGACCTCATGGCTCCACACTCTGGCCCACTTGCGACCAGTCACGTACACAATGATGTAGCTGGAGTATGGGGTCACATGACTGCAGGCGGGGTCTCCAAACTCCTAGCCAATCTATACACACACCTTATGTGCAACTATGGCAACCTGAAATTGGTCACACACCCCTGCTACTCGTGATTGGCCGAATGGCCACGGCTAATAATGATTAGATTGGGGTATAATTGTTTGATCCCTATGGGAGTGAGTCTTCTTGTTCTCGAGTCTCTTGTTCTCTTAGTTCTGAGGCTCTTGCTGCCTGTTTTATTGCACCTGAAATGCTGTCTCATGGAAAACAAAGACCTGCTTGGTGACTTGGAGCACATGAGTGTGCAAAGATGGGATTTCCCTTCAAAATCCCTTGGACTATTCTGGACTGTTGGGTGTTCCTGAATTGGTAACTATGAATCTTTAATGTGTAGTTAAGGCAAAGAGCTATAGGTTTTTCTTGTTTTCAGTAATCTCTTATAGTCTGTCTGTTAAGGTTTGTACTGAATAAAGATCCTTCTTATTGCTAATTTGTCTCTGATGTTGTAACTTGAACTCCAAGGCTAAATCTTGTGGCTAACCCTGACCACTTAAGCTACCTTTGTAAGAGTAAAAGTGTGCATCTCTGTATTGAGTTGCTAATGTGTTCTGTCCCAGATGCCAACTAAGGGTTTGGAATCTCTTCCCTTAGGAAAAGCAAGGATTAGTGAAAAGAGGTTCTGGTGGCAAATTGTCTGGAAACCAGAGAGGGTATAGACCATCTCGTGGTTTGTTGTTTAATGTACTGAAAAGTACAGGATTCCCTCTCATCCCTGGACTGGCCTGGGTGGGCTAATCCTGTACACTGACCAAAGCCGTTATTTAATTAAAGGATTTAACTGGATTATGATGGAAATGAAATTATGCTGGGTGGGATCCAGCATGGCAAGGAGATACCATTTACGTTATGGGGCCATAAGACTGGTTGTGCCCTTTCTACTGTTCCTGACCTTCCTCCTGCATCTGAGGATGCATATGACCACTGGCAATTCATGACCTAATACAGGATAAGGTAATCAAACATGGTGTGCAACCATGGGAAGGCAATAAGAGCAAGCAGAAAATGAAAACTGAACAATATGTGATTTATGAAAGCCACAAATGGGTTCCTAAAGAAAACACAGTACTGCACAGAAGTGAGTAGTGAATTTTGAAGTTGATGGGGCTCTATTGAGGATGTAGGTATGTTACACATCTGCTCCTGATTTCCACACAAAGTACATATTGTGCAGTACTGTGAGTGCACACACACTTTTGGACATATCTCCCTTCCTTCTCCCAGAGAATTCCTATCTCAAGTTCACAAAATTACTATCTTTGCAAATATTGTGTGGAACTTTTCAGGCAGAAAAAGGCATCTGAATGCATATATAATGGGCATATTTATGTGCTCTCTTATGAATAATCAGAATCATGTCTGAGGAATGTCAAGCTCAAGATAAAGGCCAAGCCTTTTTGAGAGCTCCCGTGCACAAGAAAAATATCACATTATGAGTATTTGTAGCATGTTTGTTAATGTTTTTAAATGGTTATCTGTTTATCTGCTTTGTTGAATTACTAGTTCAGAACTAAATAAATGTCTTATTAGGAAAACACACTGATTTATAACTACACATTTTCCAACACAGAACTGCATGTTAGAAACACCTTGAAAGACTAAGGTCAGAGAGTGAAGAAAGAAGAAAATGAAGATCAATGATAGCAAAAGCAAAGGAAAGGTCAGGAAGAAGAATGAGGAAGCTGCTATCAGACTGAGTCCTTATAACATCAAAAATTAAAGCAACAGCAGTCAGTAGAAAAATGAACATGAGAGCCAGTTAAAAAAAAATCAGAAGGAAAAAATCAAGATGCTGAAAGGGCAAGAATACTTTCTTGGGAGATACAGGCAGCATATCTGGGCATATGATAGTTTGTTTTAGATAGAAAAATCAAAATTTATGAAGCAACCATTATATGGCTGGTTTTTATATTTCACTGCAGCAACATTCAAATTAATTAGATTAGTGGGAAACACAGACTTAAACTGGCTGAACTGCCATTGCTTCTCAGCAGTGAACCCTTGGGACATGAATGAACTGAGTGGGGCTCCAAACTAGAGATGGGCATGAACCTAAAAAAGGTGGTTCAGTTCAGGGTCTGTGGCAACCCACGGACCGAACCCCAAACCGAACAGAACCAGCCTTACACTGACCAAACCAGTGCGGCAAGTTTGGTTCCCCCTTTCTCCCGGCCACAGCTTGCCACAGCCAGGAGAAAGATGGAGAATCACCTGGGAAGGGGCTTCCCTTCTCCCTTTCTCCTGGCCATGGCTTGCCACAGCCAGGAGAAAAGGGGGGATCGCATGGGAAGGCAAGCAATGGCTGGGAGAAAGGGGGAAGGGTAGTCACTTCCAGAGTAATCCTCCTATTTCTCCTGGCTGTGGCAAGTTGTTTTGCTTAAATGGCTGCCAGCTATTTAACCCTTTGTTTTTGCTCCCCGCCACTTCAAACAGGGAGAGCAAAACCAGAGGATTAAATATGAGGGTGTCGTGCCTTCCAGGAGGCATTTCATCCCCTCCTTTCTGCTGGCCCAGCTGTATCAGGCTCCCTCCCGCAGGCAGTTTAAAGGGGCTGCATGAGGGAGCATGAGACAACTGAGCCAGCAGAGAGAGACTGAAGCCCCAAACAGCCAATTCGAACCGCCCCAAAACTGGTAAATGTTTGGAGGGTGTGTCTTTCCTGAACGTCAGTTCCCAAGCCCCAAACCAGCCCAAGTTTGGCTCAGATTTTGGATCATGAGCCAGTCCATTCCCATCCCTACTTCAAACTGAAGAGAACTCTTAATATCCTCACCAAATGAACAGCAGTGGGATTCTGTGGGGGAGCTGTAATAGGTAAAGGTAAAGGTTCCCTTGCTCGAAAGCCAGTCGAATCCGACTCTAGGGTTGCGGTGCTCATCTCCGTTTCAAAGCCGAAGAGCCAGCGCTGTCCGAAGACGTTTCCGTGGTCATGTGGCCGGCATGACTAAACACCAAGGTGCACGGAACGCTGTTACCTTCCCACCGAAGTGGTCCCTATTTATCTACTTGCAATTTCTTGCTTTCGAACTGCTAGGTTGGCAGGAGCTGGAACTAGAGACAGGAGCTCACCCTGTTAAATAGTTAAACTGGCATTAAAAATTATACATTAATAGTACAGAAACACTGTTAATGGTACAGCCCTACAGTAAATTCCAACTGTTGAGGACTATTAACTTTCAGAAACAGAAAATGTCTTTTAAGAATGTAACTCCTTGTATCATAACAAACACTTGCTCAGCCACAGAAAATTCTTTTTGAATTCCTCTTTAAGATATCCATTGTCGAAATGGCAAGAAACACACATTGCATAAAAGTTTTCTGGTATTCACAAAGACTTTGTATTATGTCTAAGTCATTTCTATAGTATGGAATTGAATCACTGAACAAACTGATTATTCTTATGTTGCGGATTGATGTGAGGTCCTTGCACGGGAAATGGTTTCTCTAGCGGTCTCGATCTGTAGATGAAAATTGTGAATGCTTGTATATACATGGATGCAGAGGGAGGAGATACTTATATAAAAGAGAGTTTTCTGATCAGTCAGTTTTTGAGGAAAGAAATGGTCTATCTTTGATAATTCTTCAAAAGGTGCTTACTCTTGCTGCCATCTCAGAACATTGTTTAAAACACCTGCATTAGAGAAATATTTTACTTTTTAAGAAATGTCTGTCAGCTAGGCTGCCATATGGTTTACAGGCCTGGAGTTCGCCTGCCTGACCGCTGTACAAGTTGGTGCCACATTCCTTCCCTCTTGATTCTCTCATTGTTATTGTTGACCTCGTATTCCTGTCTGTGTAGTGTCTCCACTTTAATTAACCATGAGACTAGTTTCGTTTCTCAGCCTCGACCGTCGGTTATTCTTTCCTGCCCGTGGGAAATGGGCCGATTGACTCACAGGTGTGTGTGTGTGTGGGACCTGTTGAATCCTCTATATCACTATATGCCTGTTCTATACTCGTCATTCCTAACAGTGACCATGTTACTGCAACCATAGTACTAACAATAAAGTAAAACCTTTCTTGAAAGTGTGTGCTCTGTTGTTTGGCTGTGGGTCCTGACAATGTCTTCACTGTGAATTGAAAAATGCAAGTCTGGAGGCAAGATTATTATTATAGTATCATGCATGAACCCTGACCAGGATGGCCCAGGCTAGACCCATCTCTTGAAAGCTAAGCAGGGTCAGCCCTGGTCAGTATTTGGGTGGGAGACCACAAAGGAAGCCTAGGATTGCTATGAAGAGGCAGGCAATGGAAAAGCACTTCTGTTCATTTCTTGCTTTGAAAACCCTATGAATCACCAGAAGTCGGCTGCAACTTGATGACACTTTCCACCAACATATCATGTGATTATTAATATTACTGTGATGTATGGATGTTTACCAATATCTTCAAATACCTAATCAAAAATTGTCTTTATAGTATATTCCATAGAAATCTACTAAATGAAAACTGTTTTTTTCTGTTAAAGATCATGATAATGGTAAAGCAACACATTAGCTAAATAAATACAAAAAAAAAAACAGCAGAAAATGAGAAACACTGAAATAACTGGCAATCCTAACCTAATAATAACCCTAATCAACTGGCAAGAGAAAATGCAATTATTTGGATACATGGCATGCCATACAATACATAAAATCCAAAGTCACTCTGAATCACAACTACTGACTTCAGCAGCAAAATTCCATAACTATATATTACAGCAAAAATGCCATACAATAAAATATTGTTAGCTTGCAACACTGTTCATGGGTCAATGATATTTTACAACAGTATAATGAAAAAGACTGCCCAAAGCATTTCTGCATGCTCACAGCCAGCTACAACAAAGGCTCACCAATCAATTACATGAGATTTATAGGAATATAAGGGAAAGCCTAGAATCACGAACAGGGAAGCTAGAATCGTAATAAGCTAAAAGAACACAAAAATCAAAATCTGCCTCTTTTCGGATTCAGAGGGATCTCTCTCTGTCCAAGGATTAAAGTTAAGTATCTTACAGTGTAATACAAAACAGTTACACACTTCTAAGCTGATCAGAAGTGTAGGTCTGTTTAGGGTTACACTATTAATTCCATAACAGCATAAGATTGGCCATGCTGGATCAGACTGATGATCCATTTAGCCCAGCTTCCTGTTTCACACAAATGCCAAGCGGATTTCCCCAGAAATGGTTCAGGAAGGGCACAGAGACCAAAGAAACACCCCATTGTTGCTTCCTCCTACAATAGTGCTTAGAGGATTACTGACTTTGATGTCCCATTAGGTTATTTTAGCTAATTGTCTTTAGTAGACCTATCATCCATGTATGTGTCTAATTTCCTTTCAAAGCCCACTAGAATAATGGCAATCACTATAAATTGTAGTAGTGAATTACTGTTTGAGTGAAGAAATTTTTCCTTTAGTCTGATCTCAAACTAGTGTCCACCAGTTTCATTAGATGTCCATGAGTCTACCTGATGCATAACTTTATATCAATATATCTAAATTATCAAGATGGCCCCATCTGGGGATACCTAAATCCAGAGACTGGAGTCATGAAAATAAAGGCCTGCCTTGGACTTTGAGGGAAGACCCATCAGGGCCAGGCCCACCAGCCAGGCCCACTGGGGAATTTGCTATCACACAACTTGTATGATTCACCTAGTCCCAGCAGTTTGCTACTTTTCAACACCAGCCGCCCCATGCTAACCACTGTGATACAGGGCCTAATCTACCTCACAGTGTTGTCATGAAGGTAAAATGGAGGAGAGGGGAATGAAGTAAGTTGCCTTGGATTCCCATTGGGGACAAAATCGGGTATAAGTGAGGTAAAAATCAATCAATCAATCAATCAATCAATTAATTATGGATGCTCTCAGTGGTCATTGCTAGGCAACCAAAACAGTATTCCCAGAATGCAAGTCTTGGTTTCCTTCAGTAAAAGGCTGGGGGAGGGTGCAGCTGCGGTCAGATGTGCCTTTAGATATGACTTCAAAGCCGATGCCTGATGGATCTAAAGTGTACATTCAGACAGCAACTGTGCACTGTGAAAGGTTCCACAGTCGTTGGCACCCCATCCTGGTCCATCCCTGAATTGGAGTAAAAAGACACCTGGGAAACTGCGGTCCTAACACTTGCTGACGGGCCACAGATGGAGTTTCCCTAGTCTGATCACTCAAGTTGTGCTCTCAGGCCGTCAGGATGGTTTGCTCATTCCATCCCAACTGGGCACCATGTTTTTTGCTCACTTAGCGATATGTGCATAACTGCACATAGAGAGCCAGTTTGGTGTAGTGCACATAGAGAGCCAGTTTGGTGTAGTGGTTAAGTGTGCGGACTCTAATCTGGGAGAACCGGGTTTGATTCCCCACTCCTCCACTTGCACCTGCTGATGTGACCTTGGGTCAGTCACAAGCTCTGGCACAGCTGTCCTTGAAAAAGAGCAGTTTCTGTCAGAGTTCTCTCAGCCACCTCACAGGGTGTCTGTTGTGGGGAGGGGAAGGGAAAAGAGTTTGTAAGCCGCTCTGAGACTCCAAGTGAAGGGCGGGGTATAAATCCAATCTCTTCTCCTCTCTTCTTTTTTTCCTTCTGCATAGTCATCCCCATCTCTAAGCCAGCTTTGAAAGGGAGCAGGAAAGGGAGGGATCTTTGTCAGATGACCACGACTCACTGTGAACCAAGGGGATCACAGTGCTCCATGGAAGGATTGGTGAGTGATCAAAGCAGAGAATCGAATCCTGGAAGTTGGAAAGCGCATCTGCAAAAACTGCACCCTTGCTTAAGTGCATGCACAAAACCAGGCAATCAGGCAAAAAAATAAAATAAAACCCTTGCCTGTCTGCACTGTCTGATCATGCAGTGATGGGTTGATCCTGCAGTGAAACAAAATGCCTGATTGAGCGACCCCGTCCACCCCATTTTTCTCCTGTTGCCCAGCTGAGTGGTGGTGGGAACAGCTGGGGAGCAAGGCTGAAGTGGTAGATCTGGTACACCTAAATGCCACAAAGTGTACCCGCCAAAGCAGCAGTTTTCTCCAGGGATTATCTATGTAGCTGCAATTCCAGGAGATCTCTAAGCATCACCTGGAGTTTGGCAGCCCTAGAACTGAGCCATTATTATGGGGACAAACAGATTCACTCATATATAATAGAACAGAAGATGGCAAAGAGCCATGAATTTTCAGATAATGAGGACATCATTAGAGACAAAATTGTGTTCAATGCCAGTATTAAGAGATGGAAAGTACACAAACCTTTGCTTGAGCTTGTCTGTGACCAGCTTGTTTCCATGGATGCACTTTCACTGAGGAGGCAATATCATGCATCTATTTATTTACTACATTCATTTTTTAACTGCCCTCCCCCTTAGGACATGGCTCAGGGAGGTATACACCAGAAAACTCTCACATAAATATAATAAAACATTACAATCATAAAAATATACAACAATAAATTACCAATCAGATGGTGATGAAACTGCCGTAGTATGCCAATGCTTCACCAGGTGTGTGTGTGTGGGGGCAGGAGAAGCAGAAGTGCCCGCCAGATGGACAACCATCGCTGTCCTCAACCAAATGCCTGGCAGAACATCTCTGCCTTACATTCCTTGCAGACCTGCATTAAGTCCCTCAGAGCATGGATATCACTCGGCAGAGAGTTCCACCAGGTTAGGACCAGGACCAATGAAACAAATGTTCACCCAGCCCCACATTTTGGAAAACCCACATAGACAACCGTACCCAACATCAAAATGGTTGCATATGGAGGCTTCAGAATACGCTTTGAGAGATACTCACTTTTAAAGCTACAATAACAAAACATAAGGAAAATCTCCAATCTCATTGTTATGTTGCCTTAAGAATTTGGGGGCTTGGGGGTGGCTTCAAGAATGTGGTGGGTTATGTTTTCCCAGTGCGCAGGAGGGCATATGCACATCAGTAAAATACTACACAAAAGCAATCTTTGTACAGCAAGACTGTTTTCTTCCATTATTTTTGCAGTGCTGTATCAATATACATGAGCTCATCAGTAACAAATAAACTGAACTGAATAATGGAAAATAGCATATAACACCAGTTCTGAAACTAGTTTAAGCAGTTATCTGAATTAAAGTTGGAATAATGAAAAGTGACATAGAAGGTTATAAGTCTGCTGAGGATGGCACTGTTTGTGACCCTCCAGATAACTATCTGCATTTATAATAGGCAAGTAGGGACCCACAAGAAACCTGCAGAGACAGTGAATCCCTTCTCCCCTCTTTGCTTCCTTACCTCTTCCTCTATCAATCTTTTCCCTCTTTGTACCCTTTCCATTATCTGTCTATGTACTCCCATCTCTTTTGTTCCCCATTCCTTCTCTGTCAATCTACCCCCTTCTGTAATAACCTAACCTCCTTTTCCCCATTCCCCTTATCTGTCAACCTACCACTCATCTCTTTTGCCCCTGCACATTTTCTCCATCTGTCTAGCCAACCCTTGCTGCTCTCCCCACCTGCCACCCACCCCTGGTATTTCACTCACTTTCACCTTTGCAACTCTCCCTACCTACCCCCCACCCTTAGCACTCCACTCCCCCACCACTCTTTCTGATCTCCCTATCTACCCCTCACCCTTGGTATTCACTCATCCCCAACCCTTGCTCTCTTTCCACCTACTTGCCACCTTTGGCACTCAACTACTCACGGGGGAGGGATCCCATCTCCTCCCCATCTCTGAGCCAGCACAACCAGGCCCAAGCACTCACCTCGGGACCTCACCATGGCAGTGTCTGGAAGCCACTCCAAGACCCAAATGGCACCCAGTGTGCATTGTGGTGGCCAGGCCCCAAGTGGCTCCCTACATCCACCACCATGGCAGCCAGGCCCCAAGCAGATCCCAGTGTCCCCTGCCACCAAGCCCAAGCCCTGAGTGGCTCCCAATGTGCACCACGGTGGCAGCTGAGCCCTGTGAGGTTCCCTGCTTCTGCCCCAGTGGTGGTCAGTCCCTGAGCAGTTCCCAGTGTCCACTGAGTGGGCCTGCTAAGGCTTCCTTATTCTTTGAGTAGGCTCGCCAAGGCTTCTCCCCCCACTCTCAGCAGCTCACTTGGAGCTGCTCCAAGGGGGCTCACTGAGGTTTCTTCCCCTCCACTCTTGGCTGCTCACCTGGAGCTGCTCTGAGTGGACCTGTGGAGGCTTCCACCTACCCCTCACCAGCAGATCCAGCACTCTGTTGCTGCAGCAACCACCAGGCTCCTTTCCAGCACAACTATAATAAGTGCATTCCATACACTTGCACAGGAGTTTGGGGTTTTTTTAATTTTCAGGGACAATTAAAAAAAAAAACACCCCAAGTTTTGGTGTTTTTTTAAAAAATGTTTCAGATTTTTCTGCAAATATTGGGGGTCACCCAAGTTTTCAGAAAAACCTGTTTAAGGTGAGTGTGCCCATATTTGCAGATTTAGGGGGCACCGGAATTAGATATGTAGATGTTAGATAAGCTTTTTAGATCAGTAGAATATTTGTATCCTGGGTAATATCCCAGAAAACATTTGTGGGAAGAGTGTTTTTGAAAAAAGCAAAGAGACCCCAAAGAACTTCTCTGTTCATCTATTTCTTCTTGACTTCTCACAAGACTAAAAAAATAGTGTAGTAGAAGGGAGGAAAAAATAGGAATGTGCTTTCCCCTCAGTACTGAAGAACACATGACGGAGAATTGTGAATACTTAGGGGGATGCAAGCCATAAGGTAAAATAATCATGGAATGCTGGTAATCCTATGCAAATACCACGTTTACCTCACACTTTCCTCACTGAGATTGTGCTGTCTCTGTCCTTCTCTGTTATTCTCAATATATCAATATAACAGAGATAACTGAAGCATCCAAGTTCCCAGCAATATTCCCAATACAAAAAGAAGAAATACTTCTAAAAATTGATTTTTCAGGCTAAAATGAAGTGTGGGGAAGCAGTAACGCCCATCATCATGCACTGAAAACCAATCTAGCCACATAATGAAACAGTCAGATTATTGGTTAGGAACATAACCAATTGAAATATATACTGAGGTCAGTTCCATGACCGGGTCAATTTCCTGGTATATGATGTGGTCTAGAAGCTAACTCAATACAGAAATTATTTACTGAAATTTGAATTTATACAGTGAATGAGGAGAGGGACAGAAGAATTGCACCAAAATCAGTGATCTCCCTTTTCAAACAATTTTTTTTTGGGGGGGGGGGTCACTTTTACATGCATGTTCATAAACTGATTAATGCAACATGAAACTCTGAATGGAGCTTCCACATTAATTCTTATTGCGTGAAATAAAGAGGTTTTAAATAGAAGTGCACACATTAAGCTCTGAGTCAGGAAGGGACTAGTTCTTGAACTAAACAAATATCAGATTATGTGCACAGATAAGAATATCAGCCTACACAGAAGGGAAAATGTTATCTGTTGATCTTAATGTGGGGCTGTGATGGACTGCATCAATGAAATAAATCAAACAAGGGCTGATTTACACAATCACCATTATAAAAACCATTTATAAACACCCATCTCATTAACAGCCACAACTCAAATATGATTTACTTCCTTAGTTATTGGTGTTCTGCCTTCCCTCTGAAGAGTATAGTGGGGTTCTCCAGCAATGTCCCATTCAAGACCTGCCCTGCTTAACTTCAAAACTGTAACTTCATCAAAGTACTGTTAAATTATCTGCAAAAATGAATGAGTTAACCTGATTATTATGTGCTAATTGGAAGCATTCCATAAATGACAGTTTTATGTTAATCAGCCCAGACACTTGGTGAAGAAAATGGATTTAAGTTGATTTACATTGCCTCCAAGGTTCGGTGTTGTATTTCAATCAAAGCCATTTGGAGTGGCTCTCTAAAATCTGGAGTCACAGATGTGCTGCAATCCTTTAAGTTTACATAACATATTAAGATATGCAAGCAAAGCCATACTGGGAAATAGAAGAAAACCACTGTGAAGTTATGCAACTCAATACATGCATTATGCCAACCATGGCTGCGAAGAACAGATAATGAGCAATTCAGAGGAAAATATAAAAAGAAATAAAGTAAATCTCAGAGAAGATGGGGTTTTAGCTGAAAGAACAATATATGGGAAAATACAGGATAGAACATACATTTGTAATCCCTGAGTGAATTTTAAATTAACCATGATTCATTACTCTAAACTTAAAAGACTCTTCTGTATTAGCATTTCAGCTGGAGGGAACTTCTCAGAATAATTGCTTGGTTATTCTAGAAGACCTTGCCAAGAAAGCCAGCGGTGAAGGCTTTGAAAAAGGGTATAATCCAGTATTTGGTAAAGAATCCCATACAATGGAATTTACATTGCACTCAAAAGACATAAGAGGGATGTCTGCTTATACCACTACGTTCTCATTGGACAAAATTCATTTATATGATGTATCAAAGTGTGTGGGCATATCTCATTCCAAAAGGACAAGTAATATTTCATCATCAATTAAACTTTTGCCATAACAGGTAAAGGATCTATATTTGTTCTGGTGCTGTCATTATATCCTTAAAGACATGATATTATGCACAGTTAGAGTGAAGAATAATTCTGTGATTAGTGAAAATAATAAAGGTCAAAGTACACATGGATAAATTATACATACATCACTGATGTATGTATAATTTAGCTGCAAAATACAGCCATGGGGGAGATGATGTAGAGTGGGGCTCTAACACTCAAGATGTAGGGCTAAATCTTCTCCTCATGTCATTTCTCTGATCAATATGTTAGCCCCCAGACATCCCTTCCGCTGAAGGTATAAACTGGCTTCTGAAAGGAGCCAAACACCCCAAAATCACATGTTCTGGGTACTACCTGGTTTGAAAATGAAATTAAAATGAGTCTGCTATGGGGTCATTTCCTGCAGGAGCGCACAGGAGCGGAGCTCCGGCAGTAAAGAGCCCAGGGGGCGGGCACATACAACAACCCCCGCCCCCTGCTCCCAGCAGTCCTCAGTCAGAGCAAGCCGGGTAAGTTGCAGAGCACCCCCCAGCCCCCCTGTCCAAAACAATCCAGTGGCACCTTTAAGACCAAGTTTTATTCAGGTACAAGCTCTCCCTCCTCTGCGAGGACAGATCTGCACGTTAGCCCCCCACCAATAGCTACCAATTCAAAACAGTATAGTGGAGCCTGAGTGGTGGGTTTTGCCTTCTGACACACTTCTGGTGATGTCAGGGGGTGTGGCATTTGCAAATAGGTTATGCTAATGAGTTATGCTAATGAGCTCCTGCACCTCTTTTTCTATGAAATGACCCTTGCTGGTATCACACAGAATGGATGCCAGTAAGCACAGGCCAGAGACATGTCTAGGCAGCGATTCTGGAAGGTGTAAAGTCATGGGTTTGTCCAAGATGACCCCTGTACCCACCTTGAAACCCTGCACAATGGCAATAATGTGTCTCCTGGAAAAGATATTGTTTCACCTTACACTGAGCATTTCCCCACCTGGCCTGACCTTTCCTAATTTGTTCGCCATAATTATGAAACCACTTAACACCTTGCAGACATCCCCAACAGCTTCCCCTTCCAACAACAGCAGGTCATCAAGCAACCGATGCCAAGATCACGGCCACACAACCAGGAAAATCTACAGCAACATTAGCTATATTCATGCACAATATCAAAAGTTCCTCCAGATCATTGTCAGTTCCTGGGAACCCCATTCAGCATTTCCTAACACATTATTTTCCTTCCAGCTAATCCCATCATATCATTGTTCTGAAAGGCAAGCACATCCACATGCCTCGAGGTAGTGTTTTGACCTATAACTGGACACACTCTGCCCCATGCAGTGTGTGTGTGTCTTGGGCGCCTACTGACAACTCACCCCAGACTTGTTTGGGCCTCCTTCTATCTTCACTGTGTGAGAAGCACTGGTTAATTTCACTGCCTCTTCTCCATGGACCTCTCCTCTTCTGGACTGGTAACTATAATTTACCTGAAAACCCCATCTTCAGTCTCGCTCCTTCCTGTGTTTCTAGTAGCATGTGTGTATGTTGTATTGGATAAATCTATTTCTGTATGTGTGCTCCATTTTATTATTTTCTCTTTCAATAAAAAGAACCTTTCTTGGTTAAGCCACTGTCTGGTTTATTTCTGAAAGTTTCTCCAAGGGAAAAATCCCTTGAAAAGCTGGTGGAGATATAGCTGTTACCCCCTCTTGCAAAGCTCTGTCTCTTTTACTAATTCCCCCACTTAAAAGGAGACCCCCAATTTGCATAACAAAAATACCCTCCCCTTCTAGAGCAAAAGACAGACACAATATTTGACCTATCTTTTCCGCTTATATTTTACACCTTAAAAGAACTCAGAGGTGAGCTTTTTCAACTGGGGAAATTGTATGGGTATGTTGCCCAAATGGGCCAGTTTCCTGGTGTGCAGTTGTCCAATTTAATACTCAACCAGTGAGACTCCAGTAGCAGACAAAAACCTTTATTCAAATAAAGGGGACCTAGGCAGGGAAACCTGAGGGATCCATTATAACAGCATCAGCCTTTTATATTGTACAAGTGGGGACCCACAACAAAATTTAGTGTAATGTGTTGTAGTTAGTTTAAGGTTGTAATTGCATTTTTTGGAAACTGTAGTGTAGGATTTGTAGTTACTAAATGTATATACTCCTTGTGATGAGACTCACTCAATACAGTATACAGAATGTATGCAAAGCATTAATCCTTTCATTTTGTTTCCTTGTTGATTTTGGGTGTTTCTGTATGTGTTAATTCTAAATGTCACAGTTCTTTTCATTTCTGTATTCTTCTGTTGTTTGTAATATTTGTTATTGTTGCTTTTAATTAAAGCATTTCTTTGAATACCACATTAGATATAAATGTTGCTACTTCATTTCTAAAATATCCTTGGATTGAAGTCCTGCAAACTTGAATTTTTAAATATTCAAAGCATTTTAGACATTGCAACATACAGGGCTCTTTTTGTATCAGAAAATCCTTTGTATATTAGGCGACACACCCCTAATGTAGCCAATCCTCCAAGAGCTTACAGTAGCCCCTGTAAGAAGAGCGTTGTAAGCTCTTGGAGGATTGGCTACATTAGGGATGTGTCACCTAATATGCAAAGGAGTTCTTGCTACAAAAAGAGCCCTGGCAACATATAATTGCCCATGGATCTTTCAGAATTTATTATTATGGTAACTAGACCAGTCATAACTGTCCATGGATGAAGACTGGTTCCTTTAAGTATATGCCTACATTTTGCAATGTTTGGCCTTGGCTTACTTGGCTTAATGATTGGGACTGTGGTCTATACTGTTGTGAACAGCTTATTGTAAGTAGGATCTTATTTGTATAAGTTCTGTACTGCTTAATGTGTCACGTGAATACTTATGTTCAGGGCTGAACCACCCATAGTTGGAATTAGGCACCCACCTAAAGTGTACCCCCTGGAACGGGGTGCCAGCTGGGCTGCCTGCTGCTGCCCCGCTCCTCGCCTCACCGCCCTGCTCGTCTGCTCCTCCGCTCACCCCTGTGCTGTGCTCCAGCCTCCTCCTTGGTCAGAGGGCGCTGCACTGGCTGCCCCTCCCCTCCCCTTCCCACCGGTAGAGAGAAGGCAGAAAAGCAGCGGGAAGGCCGCCGTCGCTGCTGCTTGAGGTGCCCAACTGTCGCTTCGCTGGTCCCTGATGCTTGGGCAGCGGCTTAGCCTGCCTGACTGATGGAGGGGCAGCCAGAGGCCAGGAGGAGGCAGCAGTGGCAGAGGACTTGCTGAGCTGAGAGGGCACAGCCACGGGCAGCAGCAGCCATGTGGTGGCTTCCCCTCACTCTATTTACCTTCAGCGCGGGCTCTGCAGGCGCCCTCTTTGGCACTCGCAGATGGGAGGAACTGGGGCAGGCCGGGGTTTCCCCTTCACTCACTTTCGCACTCAGTCACAGAGTGCTGTGCGGTGGGGACACCCCCTCCCTGACCCTTCTTGGCTCAGAGATTACCAGTAACTTTGCATGGGGTGACGCTGCCAGGGGATCTGCAGCATTGTAAGGGTTAAACGGTGTGAGCTGCTTCCTGGAGATGATGGGTGTGGGTGGGAGGCAGGGAGGAAAAGTCCTTTCTGGGGTTGGGTGGGGGCTTTGCTATTTGAATGGCCAAGAGACCAGGGAGGGTTTCAGATCTGCAACAGGAGACAAAAAGCTTTTCAGCCAGATTCCTAGCAGGGTTACTCTCAAGTATGTCATGGGGGGAAATAAGTCAGTCATGCTGGAAGAAGAAGAGGAGATTGGATTTATATACCCCGCCCTTCACTCGGAGTCTCAGAGCGGCTTACAAACTCCTGAGCTGTGACTGAGTCAGGAAAGCTCCTCCCCTGCCACAAATTTTGTGAATCTTTCAGGTGCTGCTGGACTCTTACTCTTTTCTTCCCTTAAACTCCGCCATGACAGCTTTGCTCATCCGAGCAGCAGGGACTCCCACAGGTCCCCCCGCCAATGGACAGAATCAGCAACTCACCATCCAGGGGTGCCTTGGTGGGCCCCACCTTGTGCAACAGCCTGACTGAGGTCAGGAAGGTTCCCAGCTTTCCACAATAGCATAGGCACTGTACAGAAAAATTCACAAAGTCACTTGGAAAAATTATCTGGGACTGTGGTCTATATTAATGTGTATTTGTTGTTGCTGTCACAGCTGACTAGAGTTTTCAAGGCAAGAGACATTCAGAGGTGGTTTGCCATTGCCTGTCTCTCTGCATCATGATCCTGGTATTCTTTGGAGGTCTCCCATCCAAATATTAGCCAGGGCTGACCATGCTATTAGGACAAGAACAGGCAAGCCTGGGCTATCCAGGTTAGGGTGTTACCTCCCCAGAGGTACCTGTGCTAAAAACTTGCTTTCTCTGGAAGTTTTCTGTGCCTTGGGGAAAACATGCCTATTCAAAAGGAGAAGTGAAGCAGGTAAATTATGTAAATCTTAAATTAGGTAAAGCTGGTAAATCTTTCTCCAGACTTTTTTTCTCTAGACTGGAAGGGGAAAAAATTCAGAGACATAGGAGGTTACATCTGAAAAAGTGGGGTCTTCAAGCCCACGGAAGCTGATGCTGGAATAAAATCCTGCTGGTCCCACAACTTTGTTTCTACTGGGAAAAGAGATGATGCAGGATTTTCCTAGCATTCCCAGAATTTTGTATTTCCTTGATAGGGTTTGTCTCAAACAGCTGCCTGTCATAAAGACAGAAATTAATTAGGGAAGTGCTTATAATCACTTCACTTCTGTGGCAGGAAAAGCTTCATGTGTGCCTCTAGGGGATAGATACCAAAGACTTTAGACAAAGGAAAAAAAGCACATGGCCATCCTTTTGATTCCCACCATGGAACGAAAGGGGTGGAGCTAACCTCCCTCTGTTTAACACTGATAGGTGAGCTGTGCAGAGAGGGTGGGCATTCTTCCTATTTGACTCCAGAAAGACTACTTTGCAGACCTTACCAGAATTTACAATTTTTAAAAAATATATTTTTATTTGTTTTTAAATAGTCATTTACAACAATAAACATCAGAAGCATTGTACAAGCAACAACAAAAGGACAAGTTGAGTTATAAGCTTATCATTCAACAGTAGAAACCATTCTCACATTCTTGAACCTTCATCAACCAATAAATAAGGGTAAGAAGTGCTGGTAACTGCACTGCCTTTGTCAATTAGGAGAACATAAGGACTAGATTAGAGCTGGTCTCAGATATAGAAGAATTCTGTGTGTGTTTCATTGTATATAAAAAAGAGCTATTCTTTGCTCCCCTCTCCCCCTACTTCTACGCCTCTCACTTTCTCCATACTGCCACCCCTTCTCTTACTCTCTCCCCCATGTCTGTCACCCTCTCTGCCCCCTACCTCATCATTGTCTCTTTCTTGCTCTTCCTGCCTCCTGTCCCAATCTCCCTCTTTCTCTTTCTGCCCCCCCAACCTCAACATTCTCTCTTTCTGTTTCCGCTTCTCTTCCCCATCAATCTTTCTCTTTTTCTGCCCTCTGCCCCCAGCACTCTCTCTTTCTACTACCCTACCCTAGCATTCTCTCTTTCTCTCTGATAGCCCCCACACTCCTGCTGAGCTTCCCTCCCCTCCCCTGCTTGTAGTATCTCACCCAGAGTTGCTTTAGGCAGGCCGGCTGACTTCCCCTCCCCTTTCTCACAGGCTTGGCCAGAGCAGCTCCAGGTGAGCCAACCCAGCTTCCCCCCCCCTTGCTGCTCTTAGTGCCTCACTCTGGAGCTGCTCCAGCTGGCCTGCTGAGGTTTCTCCCCACCCCACCCTCAACGGCTCACCCAGAGCTGCTCCGGGCAAGCCATCTGACCTCTCCTCCCTTGCTGGCTCGCCCAGAGCTGCTTCAGTCAGGCCCACTGAGGCTTTTAGCAGTTTGTCTGGCCCAGGTCCAAGCAGGCCAGGCCTGCCAACACAGCAGCAGCCTCCACCATGGGGACTTTCAAAGATAAGTGCATTGTATGTGCCTGCACAGACAATGCTTTTAATTGGGAGGAGGATTTAAACCCCCAAAGTATTTTTTAACTTTTCAGATTTTTCTGCAGATCTAAGAGGTTACCCAAGTGTGCAGAAAAATCTCTTTACCCTCCATGTGCTCCCTATATCTGTGGAAATAAGCACATAGGGCACACAGTTAAGAATTAGATATATAGATAGTAAACAACCTTTGAACATGCACAGATGTCTGTTAGATTATATACTTTTCAGCCTCCCTTGTCTATTTTGAGTACATTTGCTAAGCATATATCTTTTTCTCCTTATTTGGAATGTTCATGCACCTCTTGAGCCTTGCAAAATTACTTCCAAATAACTGTCCAGCTTAATCAGCTATGCTCTGAAACATCTTGTCCACTCCACCACATCCAGTTATGCACATTTGCTGAAATTATCTTGCTTAAGCAGCCCACAATGACTTGAAGCTGAGATTAGTCTTGCCTATCAGGTAGAGTTAACACCCCCTTCCCCATATCAGTCTTTCACAAATTATTTGGACTGCAGACTCTTGTGGCAACTGAAAAACTAACACATTTAACATGTCATAAGCTTTCATGTACCAAAGTCTACTTTGTCAGATGCATGAAGTTTACACTGGATGGATAAAGGTAGGTACACAAGTGTACAAACTGAGCACAGGTGGGATGCTGAGGAAATTATTACAAAAGAAAGCTAGAAGACACAGAATTCCAAGGCACAGGTGCACTACTTGACACTGCAACGCATTTGTATCTTTACTATAAACTGAAGTTAATATGTTGTGCATATGACAAAGTGAGCAATGGCTCACAAAAGCTTGAGCTTTAGGATTCTACAAGATTCTTTGTTCTTTTGCTTTTAAAGAACTAAGAAAGCTACTTGTCGGGAACCTAAGTTAAGTTTCCTGTTCTATAGTTGAAGTAAACGTTGGCTTATTCCTCCTAGAAGTGATCTCTCTCTCTGTCATGCACACACACAAACACAGAGAGGCTATGTCAAAAGGACATGCACAGCCACGATATATTATACACATGCAACCGGATCAGAATATGGTCTTGAAAAACGTCAGCAATGCTTTATAATGCCATCAAAATATTAACTACTCAGTGATATAATCCATATTTCAATTATTGTACTTTGGTCTTGTCTTGAATAAAATGGTTCTTTGATATTCCTTGCACATCACCTTCGATGTTTGCAGAAAGACAAGTAATAAATGTGAGAAACAGAAGGGTGTATGGATGACATATTACAGAAGAGGATGACACATGAATTACAGATCGCTGTGGTTACTGAGAGACATTGTGTTGGAACAATTTGAATTTCAACATAACCAAAATCACCTTCCTTTTTTCTACACAAGAACAAAAAAAAGCTGTAGGTGCTCTGAATGTCTTGGTGAAGTGCAGAGATCAGAAGCTATATAAACTTGATTGGAGAATATTCTGGAGGACTTGCAGGCTTCTACAGAGAGGCCCTAAAAATGAAGCTTCCTGAATATGATCATGGAAAAGATGGAGCTTTCTATACACCTCATGGTTTTCTCTGTCTTTACTTTTTGCCAGACAAGGTAGCCATTTTGTAATGTATGCTATCACATGATTATATAAATCCTGTCTCTTACATACAGAGCTGACTCTGTATATGACGTAAAATAGCCTCTGTCTGGGAGACCAGAGGCTCTAAGAAGTTTTCCTTCCTTTTTGCTGTTGTATTTCATTTCAAAGTGAACCCCCATCTCTTCAGTCAGTGGGAAGGCACACAAGTCTCCAAATGGTTTTTGTGAGCTGTTGCTACACATATGGTACATCATAGCCAAAACCCATTACAGTAGTCAATACTCAATTCTGAAAGTTTGGCTGATGTTAGAACTTAATTTTTGTTTTTGTAAAAAGATGTAGCCAGTGTATCAGATGCAACTAATAAAACAAACTCCTAGCTACAGCTGCAAAATATCTTCCCAGGTCCATTAACCAGAAGTGCATCAAAGCCCATAGCCAAATTCTACAATATCCTAAACACAGAATAATTTTTAATACACTCAGTAGCTGAGATACTGAAAGAGCAAGCAGACTGTCAAAGTAGAAAGTGGGACGCTTGTAGTTCGGCCTCATATAGGTGGGTTGTGGACCAGAGAAGAGCTGTTTGCCATCCCCTCTTTGCCGTGTACACAGTCCAACCAGTTCCAAGCATACCAGGAAGGATGAGTGACCCAGAAGGTGCTGTTGGCTGAACCTGTCCAGCAAGCTACCCTTCCCTTGGATTCCTTTCTTCAGTATGTTAGGGAACAGCAATTAAAAGGAAGCAGTTGGAAGATCAATTTATGCCTTTCTAGGATTAGGCAAATTGTTTAGATCCCTTGGTCACTCTGGTGGATGACTGGTGTATATTTAAATTGTTAGCTGCCTTGTGAGGACAGAAAGGCAGGATATAAATTTTGTAAATAAATAAAAATAGTGTAAATAAAATAATGGAATTATACAAATAAATTCCTCAGGTAATGGACACAGAGAGTGTATGGGAGGAAAATAGAAGGGAAATTTCTATGCTGTTGGATAACTGGTAGTAAAAAGGGGCCAGGAACCTTTTGGGCCAGTGGAAATATTTGAAGAGCATGACAAGCAAAAGAAAACAGGTGGATGAGAAATCCCTAGTTTAGAATGAATCTTTACAAATATCTGTTATCATGATATCTGGATGCAGCCTTAAAGAATATTTAACTTGAGTTCTTGGGACAAGGTGGGCAAAAATCTAAAAACTAAATACTTCTAGATGGAGAAAAATTGTTTACTAAGGAACTCTCTGAGTCTGCAGTGAAAATAGCAATTGAAAACAATTTAAAAAGACATGCCTAGCAATTCCCAGGGAGAAAACGTTGGAAATAAGGCACAATTTACAGCAATTACAACAGATGGGGCGGACAAGTTTTCCTTTTTCATCAAATGCATGCTGACCTGTTGCAACAAGAGAAAATGCAAATACAGAGGCTAGACACTGATAATAATTGTAGGAAATTGAAGATAAAAATACCTTCATGGTTTCTTTATTTTGATCTTAAAATAAACTTTCATAACCGGTGGGTTCCCATGTGGTTGCCTATATGCTTAAAAACCAGCATGGCCCTAAGAACTTGACCGGATCAATTCAGGATGCTGAAGGTTTCACATGAAAGCCTTCAAATCAGAGATGATGCTTAGGTGAATGGATACTCTCTTTTACTCACCAAATGAGGCTGTACCCCACAACATTTTCCAGACCCCCCCACCCAAATCATGTCACTGTTCAGGAGACACAATAGGAAGCTATGACTACTGCTGTTAGAATAACCTTGTTTATAGTACATGCAACTTTCTGTTTCAATATTTACATGATGAAGGTTAAAAAAAGAGACAGACTTGCTGGGAGTAACAAAAACAAAACAAAATTATGATTCTCAAATAGCCTAGATGAAAGTTATGATTTCTAACACCACAGAGTTCAAATCCTGACAGCAGCATGATCACTTGGACTTTCAGCACAGAGACTAGGCATGGGCAAGGTTGTCCGAATATTCACTCAGTAATGAATACAGCTGGATTTTCTGCAATGTGATTGAGGGGATGGAAAACCTGAAAGAGTTAGTCCCCTTCCTTAACGCTGCAGGTGCCATTGTTGCTGTTTCATGCTGTCTGGTAAGGAGGGTAAATACACCTGGTTATTAGATCACTAAATGAGCATACATAGGGCAGGTTAACACCCTGAGTGGGAGAGGATGGCCAATCTACTTATATTTCACTGGACACAAAAATCTTGGGGAAGACTCCTCTTGGTACTGGGGCTTCATCAGTTGAACTCTAATGCTGTCCAACATGGAACGGGGGTGAGGGGAGTCCTCTCAAAATGCAGGCAACAAAAAGTGAGGCGTGGCAACAATGGGAAACAATGGCTGCAAAATGGTGAAAGTAGGTACCACAGTGTTCTGTAGTGATTAATGTATTGACCCAGAAGTGGGGTGACTCACACATTCAGATTGCTGCTTGGCAATGAAGGTGATTGGGTAACCATAAGTTTGTCAGTGTGGTTCCAGCTGAGTGTGACCAGGCATTTACAGGCTGTGCTCTGCCACAGGGGAGTATTGTTTCAGCTGATTTTAATTGGTTTTAGTCAGTGCTGTGCAGTAGTTAAGAGTGTCTGACTAGAAGCCAGGCTT
This sequence comes from Gekko japonicus, assembly GCF_001447785.1. Taxonomy (NCBI): domain Eukaryota; kingdom Metazoa; phylum Chordata; class Lepidosauria; order Squamata; family Gekkonidae; genus Gekko; species Gekko japonicus. Next base: position 35,910 of record NW_015165879.1, read on the forward strand.
CAAATCCTGGGTGACTTAGGAAGAGAAAAATAGATATGTTTCTGAGCTCCGTGATGGAATGGTGGGATTACAAATTGATAGAGTGGAAGGTGAATTTTTTCATATTTTTCCAAATAGCAGCTTTTATAGCAAAAATCAAATAGTACCTGACAGTCCTCTGCAACTCATCCCTGCAAGCAGGCATGGGCTGCAAAGTTATGTATTTTTCTTGACATCTTGCTGGAGAGTAATCCCAGTTCTGGAAACACATTGGAGTCTCAGGCTCATGAAGAAGTGGACAGTGCTTATAAAAGGAACTGTAGGATGTGCATTCTGTTGTGGGATAGCAGCACAATTTGTGTATCTGTAGAAATAGGTAATAATAATGCTAGAATGGTAGTAGCTTTTAATAGTTCTGGCATCCAAAATGGAAATGAATTGACTTGAAAATGTTTTGAAATAGTCTGAACATCTGTTGAGAAATGGCCACAGATACAACTCATGTTACAATAAATGGAGATACTGTGGTTAGGGAAATTATAGCTTTTCAATTACTACAAATACTGTTCTCTCTCTTCACAAACCATACATTTCCCAAGGAGCAAAGAACAGATGCAAACAATTTATTGTCATTTAAGGGGGGGGGGGGTTATACAGAACCCTGGAGTGAAATTGTGCCCATCAGTCATTACCAGGGCTTACCAGGAAAGTTATTTGTATTTTCTCATAAACATAGCAAAGAGTAATTAATGAGGGTGCTCGCAGGCATCACAGAATTGGCACATGTTTGCTACCTCTTAATAAAGATGGGTTTGTATAGTTCTTATAACAGAGCTTTCATAAATGTGAAAGACACAAGCTAACCAAAGTTAACTTTTTGGTCCCACTGATTTCAGTAGGAGAGAATTTAGTATGTACATGACATCAATGGGATCCTACAGCCTGAATAACCCTAACTAGCCTGGTCTCATCAGAGCTTGGAAGCTAAGGAGAACCGACCATGGTTAGCACTTGGATGAGAGCTCACAAAGGAAGAGGAGGGTTGCTATGCAGAGGAAGTCAATGGCAAACCACCTCAGCTCATTTCTTGCCTTGAAAACCCTACAGGGTCACCATAACTCAGCAGGACTTTCTTTGGCTGGATTGAGGAGACTATCTCTTCTATTCTTCCATATATTTCTGTTTAGATTACACAGATAATAAAGTAACCAATCAGCAACATCCACTTTCTTCTGTCTCAAAGCTGCCCTGAAGTGCTAGATTGCACCCAGGTATTTTTAACTAACTGGTAAAAGAATGGATTTCCCCCTCCCCCGAGATTGGCTCAGGAGTGAGTGAACTGCCATTTTAAAAAAATCCTAGGATATGGTTAAAAGGCAGGTGCTATACTAGTTTTGAAGAAGCTATGCAGTCTGGGTCTGTTTCTCTCTTTCATAGAGGTTTCCTGGGAACTAGGGATACTCAAACACCATTCAGCTCACACTTTGCTAGCTGGAGGGGAACAAGGAAACAATTTTTAATTGAGCAGTCAGTTGTCTGAGAGCAGCCTGAGTGTACTGAAACAGTATAGTATAGTGTACTTTTGCATATTTAAACAGTATAGTATAGTGTAATCTGCAGTGTTTCTTGCAAACAAAGTTCAAAAAGCCTGATAGAGTCATAAGAACATAAGAGAAGCCAATGTTGGATCAGGCCAAAGGCCCATCCAGTCCAACACTCTGTCACACAGTGGCCAAAAATACCAGGTGCCATCAGGAGGTCCAGCAGTGGGGCCAGGACACTAGAAGCCCTCCCACTGTTGCCCCCCCAAGCACCAAGAAGACAGAGCATGGATGAGATACACTTGGATGAGAGCTCACCAAGGACGACCAGGGTTGCTATGCGGAGGAAGGCAATGACAAACCACCTCAGCTCAGTCAAAGGTTTCCTCTCCTCCATTGCTACCTAGCAGCCAAAAGTATAAATAAAAAGTGAGAAAATTAATCTGTTTCTTTTTTCTTTTCAGCAATGCCATCATTTTCCTTTTATTGTACTTTGTTGTATGCTGTTACAGAACACAAATAATAATAAAAAGAAAATTAATCAGTAATTGGAAATGACATTGATCCCATAGGGTTTTCAAGCCAAGAGACAAACAGAGGTGGTTTGTCATTGCCTGCCTCTATGTATCAACCCTGGACTTCCTTGGTGGTCTCTCATCCAAGTACAAATCAGACCCAACACTGCTTAGCTTCCAAGATCTGGCAAGATCAGACTATCCCAGGCCATTCAGGTCAGGGCAATCAGTTAGTAAGAGATTATAAATGAATACTATATATATTTAAAAGTCTTACTATTTAATGTTCTTCACTGGGGTTATTTCATGCATGTGCCTTTTTGCCTTCTAGGAGTCACAGTAACTTATTCAGCCCAGTCACCCATTATGTACCTTATAGGAGTCATGGGTCGTGATCACATGCAGAATTAGTTGCACCACAGGGGCAAATGCTGGGCAGATTTTAAGGGCGGGATCAGACGCCAACATCTGCCAAGCATCCCATTCCCATCGGCAACTCGTTTTGCTCCGTTGCAAAAGTGGAGTAAAAAGACACTGAGGAAAACCCAGTAGCAAATGGGTTTGCTCCAGGCCAGGAATGGACTTTCCTCTGTGTGATCGCGCCAGCGCACTCTCATGGCGTCGGGATGGTCTGATTTGGCCATCCCAACTCCATGCCGTTGCTCCCCCCCCCCATTTCGATATGCACACCATTGTACACTGCATAGGGAGCACTCAGTGCAGAGATGTGAATCATCAATCCCTTGTTGAAGCGCAATGGAAATACACGGCACCCCCCCCCCCGAATCACCCGCTGTTGCATATGATCACGCAGTGGAGGACCGCCCCCGCAGCTCCCAGTGTGGCCTGTGTGATTGCACAAATGTGGGTCAAATTCCCAGTGTGGCCTGTGTGATTGCACAAATGTGGGTCAAATTCCCCCCCCCCGCATTATCTCGCATGTGTGTATACTGCCATGGTAACTTATCCAACCCAGCCACCCATTACCTTGAGAGAGAGAGAATTGATTCAGCTACTGTGCAGCTGCAAAAGCATCTTGCAAAGCACAAGGAAATGCAACTCAACTACCACAGCTACCATAGACAGTAAAGCTCTTCCATAGCTGCTCAAGTCAGACAGCAGCATGGTGAAGTGGTCTGAGGCTTGGCTCACAAGTGATGGCAGCTGTTGGTCACAATATATATTTGTTTGCCAAAGATGTTTCACAGAGTTTGCAGCATACCTACTGGGAACCCCACATCTCGCCCTCTGGAGTTCCATGATGGAAGAAAAGCAGGATATAAAGGTATTTGTTTGTGTGTGAGTTAGTCCTCTGTTGTGTGTCAGGAAGTCCTTTGTTCAAATTTTCCCTGTTGTAAATTTTCTAGATGCACATAGGCAGGTAACTCTCTGTAAGCTGCAGCCCCCACACCTGATAATGTATTCTATGTGAATAAACTTATGAAAATGGTAAGAATTATTCATAAATATATTTCAGCATTCCCAAGAATTGTTCAGACAACATGAGAAAATATGAACTGAAATAAAAAATTAGTACTATATATAAATTACCTGCAGAAATTTGGTTGTCTCCAACCAACCATGAGCAGAGCTTCACTTACAAAATAGAACTTCTCCTCCTCCCTTCTTCTGCTGCACCCAAATACCTCTCCAGATGCTGCCTCTCAAGTTCAGGGTCATGACGTGAGGATCTTCAGTGGAATGGGGGAATAAGCAAAACCCCACTTGTCTACTGGCAGAAGGGAATACTGGCAGAAAATTACCACTGGACAGGAGCATAGATTCTTCAGTTTCTGAGGGGGCTGCACAGGGCTGAACCTGCCCCAGGCCCATACTTAGAAATCTATATGAAATTATTTATATTTCCAAAAAACACCTCCCATTAACGATTAATAATGTGGATATATATATCCCACTCAGGGGTCATTTCCTAGAAAAAGAGCTAGGGGGACTCATTAGCATAACTCATTAGCATATGCCACACCCCCTGACATCACCGGAAGTGTGTCATAAGGCCACACCCCCTGACATCACCGGAAGTGTGTCATAAGGCCACACCCCCTGACATCACCGGAAGTGTGACTCATCGCATTAGTCTATGCCACACCCCCTGACATCACCGGAAGTGTGTCATAAGGCCACACCCCCTGACATCACCGGAAGTGTGTCATTAGGCCACACCCCCTGACATCATCGGAAGTGTGTCATAAGGCCACACCCCCTGACATACCAGTTAGTCTTAGTTTTAAAGGTGCTATTTCAATAACTAAATAATAAATACAAGTGATTTATTGCACAAATGTTTCAAGTTTATTATTTATTATTACAATAATAGCCGACGTGATCGGGAACGAAAGGAGATAACAAAAGATTAAGAAGAAGAAGAGAAGAAGAGATTAGATTTATACCCCGTCCTTAACTACCCAGAGGAGTCTC
>NW_015165879.1:40472-40645 GCF_001447785.1 Gekko japonicus
CACAATTTTTTTAAAAAAATATCAGGATATACAGTGCATATGGACTGATTCACAGAAAAAGACACTCAAAGCCATTTTAAACAGTATATCACTCAACTGACTGAAGAGGCTATTGCCTACTACCATGAAGTATTAAAGAATCAGCTGCATAAAACCATCAGCAATCCCAAGCA
>NW_015165879.1:40918-41091 GCF_001447785.1 Gekko japonicus
ATGCAGTAGCCAAATCACTCGCTCACAGCTTTAATGCCAGTGGCTCACAAAGTAGAAATTTTGCTCACAAGACTCCACCACTTAGAGGGAGCGCTGGTCTCATCACCTCCCCTTCTTCCCCAAGCAGCCGTCTTCCTGCCAAGCTCCTTCGACGGGGCGACTCGTGCAAAGGC
>NW_015165879.1:41435-81509 GCF_001447785.1 Gekko japonicus
GGGGGGAGGGGGATCAGGGGGATCGGAGGGAGGGGGCCCACAACATTCGCGAGAGGACTTTCTCCCTCGCCGCCGCCTCCTCCTCGCAGCCCTCTGAGGCACGTTGAAAGCGTGCTTCTGGGCGCGGAGGAGGGAAAAGGGGTGGGGGGGGGGGGGGGGGGGGGGGGGGGGGAGGGGGCCCACAACATTCGCGGGAGGACTTTCTCCCTCGCCGCCGCCTCCTCCTCGCAGCCCTCTGAGGCACGTTGAAAGCGTGCTTCTGGGCGCGGAGGCGGGAAACTGGAGCGAGGGGAGGGGGAGGAGGGAGGGGCGGCTGGGGAGAAAGGGAAGAAAACACGCACACATGCCGTTCGGCCCGGCCCCGCGCGAGGAACGCCGCCCCCGCCCCTCCCAGAACAAAAGCCCACACGGAGCCCCGCCGGACGGCCCGGGCTGCCCCTGCCCCACCGAGAGCCCCTCACAAAAACTTTCCCCGCATTTCCCCTCACAACTCTCTCCCCCCCTCTTGCTTCACCGCATGGCGAGAGCCCAGCCGGCCGCCCCCTCTTCCCCATGCGCCTCGGCTTTTTTTCTCCTGGAGTTGCGGTGGCCGGAAGCAGGAAGCCCCGCCCCCCGCACCTCACCCGGGGGGACGGCATCCCCTCGCGTCCCCCCCCCGAAATGACCCCTGATCCCACTGTATATTGAAGCAGCTAAGATCTCAAATAAAAATCAGGAAGCTTTTTACATCAATAAAATTATTGTTATAGGTAACCAGAAGGAGCACTGAAGTATAGCTAACTACAGAGAGAGAAAAATGAGAAAAATACATTCAACCTATTCACTGCTAGAAATCTTCTACACTGAATGTATTTTTTTCTGATTGGTGCTCCCTGGATGAACTCATCAGCTATAATGCCAAAATTAATCTCCCGAGTTATCTCTTTATGTTCATGTAGAAGAGCCATGTGGTTGACCCTGACTTCTCCCATGCTGGACCTCAGTAAGGTTCTTATTCTACGGAGGCATGAGAATGACCTTTCTGATGTGCATGTTGAAACAGGTATGGTGAAGTTAATTTTAAACAGCATTGTCAGTTCTGGCAATAACTGACACAGATGTTTCCCTCGTGTCCCATTCAGAAGATCAACTACATCCTGAAGAGCTGGAAGTTTAACTTTCTGCTCCCTTGCAATGTCCAACAGCATATCACAAAGATACTGTAAGCATCCATGTCAGTGGCATAAAAACCTGCATCTCTCCAGTCACAAACTTCTAAAAGTTGCACATGTGGGAAAAGGACTGATCATTGTCCTCTCCATCATAAAAGCTTTTCCTGTAGAATTCTTCTGGAGATTCAAACTGCTTGCTCCCAGCATCAATGTGTCCTGGAGGCTTTCTGCACCTAGGGCTTTCTAAATCTACATCTTTTGTTGCTATAATAGCCCTTAACCACAACTATTTGAAGTTGTTCCTCAGTTGTTTTGTACTCTCTTTGGCAGACACCAAAAGAAGTTCTGCTTAATGGAACTGCAGATTACTTTTTTGAAGTGCTATATTTAGTGTGTCCAACTGACCAAACATATGCACCAACAGCTGCAGCATAAAGAAAGAATCAAACCTGTGCAGCCTTTGTGCATATCCATCTGCTTTTGCCACAATGTCTCCTTTCTCCTCAATTGACACATCTCTGAAGAACTCAGCTCTCTATAGTTAATAGCAACTGACTGTAAGGAAGCTGCTCTAACAGTCCATCTTGTGAAGCAAAATCATTTCAGACATATGTTACCCTCTCCTGCTTGAACATGTTTAAACCAGACAAGACACTTGGATGAATTCCTGACAAAGGTGGTAAGGTCAGCTATTTCACTCAAAAAAGTTCTCACAGTACTAACATTTCCTGTTACATCTTACATAAGTGGCTACACAATGCACATAAGATCACTCTTGGTTCCTCTTGCTTCACAAGCACCTGCAGTCCACTAATGCATCCAGCTACTTTGAGGCTCCATCATAGCATTGGCCACAACATCTATCAAAAGGAAGATTAAAGTGACAGAGCACATATTTCAAAATAGTAAAAAGAGTTTCAGATGTTATGGCACCAGTTTAATAAAAGTCCAAAAAAGAATTCCTCCACAGACATATTCTCAATGGCAATACAAATGCAAAATGAAACCTGTTCCTTCATACTACTATCTGTTGTTTCATCCACAATTATACTGTAGAAAAAAGCTTCTTCAACCTCTTTTGCTAACATATGTAGAATTTTATGAGCCATGATTTTCAACATCTCATTTAAAATAGAAGGTGAAACCCACTTCTAATCTGTACAATTCAACCACCATTTCCACTGGGGAACAAGCAGCAAGAACCGACTAAGGTTGGACTCTTTCTCTGCATGACCACAAACTGCTAGACCCTAACAGGCAAGGTACCTTAAAGAGGATGAAATTCTCAGTAGTGCTTTTCTAGCTTCTTGTGTTTGCCTCTGTTTCCCTTTTAAGCAAATGGCATGCACATTTGCCCCACCTTTATGAACAGCAATAACTTGAACAGCTGCATGGTGAACATTTTAATTTTCACAGCTTTGAAAGCTGTCTTAACAAAAACTTCATATACGTCCTTGCACTTGTGTCCTGTGATCTTTTCACAGCTGTAATACTGTTTTTTTGAGGGAATGTCCTGGCATGTCCTGGCAAATTAATGCTCCTTCAATCTGGGACAGGTTTTCTTCAGTAAATCCAGTGCATCTGACAGTGGAACTTTCACAGGTGGTATTAGCAGCACTAACTTCAGTGCACATTTTTGCTTTTTTATTAGAAATCTTTCCATAGTTGTTGCGATAGTCTGAAACTCAAGTCAAGGAAAGAGGATTCTGTAAAATGAGAGTAAAGATGTCATGTACTCCTTCACTGAGCCAATTAGAGTAAATATTTTATTTGGTCTTATGTATTGGGCTGGAATATCCCAGGTCTGTCCATAAGAGATGGGCTGAGCATGGAGCTCTGGAACAATAGACCACCAGGATTCTAGAGGTAACCAATGAGAAGACAATGTTATGCAAATAGTTGGGTGTATTTATATGTGGTTTTTGCATGCTACTTAAACAGGGTTATTGCCCTGGAGTCTTCAGACTCATTCCTGAAATCACTAAATAAAGCACAGCTGTCCACTGCAATGTGTCTTGAACCCAGTATTTAACATTTGTGTATGAAAGGAAATGCTTCCTCCCCCTCTCTACTTTCCTCACAATTAATGGCATACCAAGGGGGTGTGGTCCTCCCCGGGGGCAGCTTGAGTAAGACCTTTGAACTGGGGCCTCGAAGCCAGTGTTATCCAGCCTCCAGCTGAATATCTTTTATTTTTAAAATGCAGTTCTAGCTGCAGCCACTAGGGGCACAGGGAACTCAGCATAGCAAAAGCATGCTAGGATCAGCTACACTTCCCTTCCTCCAAGACTAAAGCACTTGGGCTTAGTAAGGCCAAGGACAACTAGGCGAGGACGTTAAGAGCTGTTATAGTAATTGGCAGCCTGTAAGGATTTCTCCAATATTCTAGTCTTCCTTCTCCCAGTCTCCCTTTCCTTGAACACAGCTCAGCCAGATCTTGCCAAGAAGTAGTTCCCTCTCTGAGAGTAATGTGCCTGGCCCAAAGTCACCCAGCAAGCTTTTATGGCCTGAGTGGGGATTCGAACCTGGATTTCCCAGATCCTAGCCTGACACTTTAACCACTACACCACACTGGCTCTTATGACAGAACAGCGTGTTGGAATTTATTTATTTTTTTACTGGCATAATTATATATATGAAGTTAAATAAAATAAAATTTTCACTGCCGCCCTTTCTTTTCTGTCCATTATTATTATTCATTTTATAAAATGTACTGGGTTCTAAGACACATTGGTGATCAGCTCATGCTTTATTCAGTGATTACTAGAGGTAAAGGTTTCCCTTGCTCGAAAGCCAGTCAAATCCAACTCCAGGATTAGTCCAACTCCAAGACAACTAAAGCCCTGCTTAAATGCGTGCTCAACACCACACCCAACACACACACACTCCCTGTGACTGGCTATTTACATAAGAACTCCTTTACAATAGGTTCCTTCCAGGATCCTGGTCCCCTATTGTTCTGTGAACGAAGCTAAGTCCTTGCTCATGTGAAAACACAAGTTCAATACATAACATTTTATTTCATGATTATTACTGAAAATAATTTTGTCATATAGATGAGGGGCTCTGTCCTGGACAGCCCCAGGAAAGCCTGATCTCATCAGATCTCAGAAGTTAAGCAGGGCCGATGCGGAGGCAGGCAATGGCAAACCACCTCCAAAGTCTCTTGCCTTGAAAACCCTGTGGGGTCACCATAAGTCAGCTGTGACTTGACAGCAAAAAAAAAGGGTGTGTGTGTTAAAAATGATGTGCCCTGGGCGCCAGATAGGCTAGGTACGCCACAGCTCACAACAAGCCTAAGTCGTAGGTTAAGCTAAGTGCGTGACTGGCTCAAGGTTACATAGTGTGCTTCATGACTAAGTGGGGATTTGAACTTTGGTCTCCCCAATCTTAGACCAACACTCTAACACCTATACCACTCATACTGGATACTCAGTATGAAGCCACATGAATCTCAGAATCCACAGTAAATACTGGTTTCTAAAATACCCTGGCCTGAAAATATGGGAGAATTTGTTTGGTTGAAGTAGGGGCCAGGACAGCAGAACCATGTGACAGGCCTTTTCCACCAACTGAGGGTACCTACACAGCCTCCTAGGATCTGGGGGGAACTAGATTTGTTTTAAACTAAATCTTCCCCTCAGTTACCAAGTTTTCTAAAATCTGGCAGGTAGCCATGTTGGTCTGAAGCAGCAGAACAAGTCTGAGTCCAGTGGCACCTTTAAGACCAACAAAGTTTTATTCAAGGTGTAATCTTTTGTGTGCACACACATTTTGTTTTTCATTGTGTCTGATGAAGTGTGCATGCACACAGAAGATTACACCTTGAATAAAACTTTGTTGGTCTTAAAGGTGCCACTGGCCTCAAACTTTGCTCGTAAGGTTTTCGAAAGATAGCAAGTGCATAGGCTTTGGGTTTGCTGCCGTGAGGTACGTTTTGTGGTGAGCAAGTAGAATACAGAGCTCTGGGTAGGAAGGGGGTCCTTGGCAACACTCTGTTACACCCATAGCTAAAGGTAAAATGGAGATGGGACCGCTCCTTTCTCTAAGGCAGGGCTCCACAGGACACAGTAATAATGTAATAATTAGTATCTCATCTGTGACGGCAAAACGTAATTCTCTCAACCCATTATGTACATCTGAGTTTGTGTTTCAGGCCCCGGAAGAATACATCTTCAGTCCAACCACTGAGGCCTTTTGATTGCTAGATAGACTGATCTTTCTCTTTCCCTGCTTCCATTTTTTTTATCCCTCTCTAGTTTTCTTCATGGACAGTATCTCCTCCCCCTCTTCATCTTTACGAAAACAAACAAAACCAGCCCTGTGCCTCCTAGGAACTTGTTAAGTTGCTACAAACAGGACTCACTGAACTTGAGACCATGACTGACTGAGCACCTTTGTGATGCCGCCTGGCAGCCTAGGGGGGAATTGCTTCTGCTGGGAAATCCCAGAGGGACTGACAGCCCAGAGGGCATTGTCCTCACTGAGAAATCCCAGAGGGCTTGAGCCCTGCTGATCCCCCCCCCCAACTCTTATGCCCCTACCACTGGATACAACCCATTGAACAGGAAATAACTACAAGTAGTAAGATAAATTTAGAATCTAAATTTAGAGTGGGCAATGAATTCTAGCATGGTATCCATAACGGAAATATGATACTGCAATGCAAAACATTGCCATGTTCTGCTAAGCTCTTGATTAAACTGGAGGCAGCATTCAAATTAAATTGGACTGAATCCAGTTCTATCTCTCTATTATAAACCAGCCTACCCTTCCCTGAGCTCTCTCTAGAATAATTTCTTCATAGTAACATCAACAGTAAATTTTAAAGGAGCAGCTTCCTTTCTCAACGCTATGACTATAACCCTTTTCATGTGAAATATTCCCATTCAGCTTATGATGGGAGGAGGAAATGGGGTCACACCAGTGTCCTGCTTCCCAACTGCCACATATTCAGTTGAAAATCTGAGTACAGTCTACACAGGCGCAGTCGAACATGTGTAGGTGCATATGTGTGATTGGGGACATGATTTTTGTGTGGTTTTTGATAATGTAGAAAAGGCTGGTGCATGCACAACTTGTATGTTTATAGGTTCTACTCGGATCTTCAGCTGTAGAAGTTGTGAGGGGGTCAGTGGGTGTGATTCCCTGTTCAATTAATATATGAACTGCAGTAAGATTAAAAGATGCAAAAGCTGTAACTTTAACTGCTTAACTTGTTTAAGCAAGGGAACAATTCATCAAGCTAGACTGTTCAAACTCCAGAGGACAGCGGAAGACAGGAGGGCTGGGCGTGATGTGGTCCATGGGGCTGCGAAGAGTCGGACTCGACTGTGCGACTGAACAACAACAGACTGTTCAAAGAGAGTAGCTGCAATGGGAAAAAGCTGATGACACAAATACAAATGTTTGCAGGGGAAGGTAATGAATATGCCAGGAAAGCAGTAGGATAGTGGAGGCAATATTGGGCCCTGATCTATATACATTCATCTTTATTCCCGATTAATTGGGTCTCTAATAGCAGTTTTAGTATTTGGATTTTTCTTGAAATTCTGAAATTATTCAGGTCTATTATTCCCCTTAGGGGAAAATTTCCAAGGGCTGGAGTGGCTGGTTTTCAAGCAAATGACACCAAAACTGTAACAGAATTAGCACTGCCTGTTCACTAAAGACTCCACAAGTTTCAAATGAATTGGACCAAGAGGTCCAGTTCTATGTGCCCCTGGACTAGATGCCCCCAGCCATACTCCATTGTTTACTATGGGGGAAAAAGCATGCTTTATCCCAGGCATCAGTAGCTAAACACATAAGAGTGAGACACCAGTGGCCAGAAGCCTCCCAATGCAAACAGAATCAAAAAGTCCAAAAGAACCAATGGAAACCAGATAATCCCAGCAGAACCTCAGGCCAATGTTGCAAATTCAGCACATCTAATGTCAAACTACAGAATCCTAATCAAACCAACCAGCCAGAAAGCCTCCAGGTGCAAACAGAATGAACAAGACCAACAAAACCAATGTAAAACAGAATTCCTGCAGGACTACAAGCCAATATAGCAACCTCAACATAACCAATGTCAAACCACAGAAGCTGAGCAGAATCCAGGGCCAATGTGGTAATGCAAGCCCAACAGAACCATGGTCAAACCAGAGAATCCCAGCACAACCACTCTGACAAGCTCCCCCCAGTGTGTGATTCCCTATGCCTATGAGAGCTGCTTCCTTCCCCCCACCCTACTGTTGCCTGGAAAACCTGCAAAAAGCAGCCCCCCCATGTTTTAAAACACCAGTCCACAGTATTCCTAGCAATTACTGAAAATATATCTTTTGGAATATTTGGAACTAGGAGTAAGGCCTGTTGTGGGAAGAAATACAACGAGCTTTAGAAGGAAGCTCCAGGTAAGTGTCCCGACTGTGGTTGGTGGGGCGGCAGAGGGAAGGGGAAAATAGAGGGAGGCAAGCCATGTTTCCCCAGAAAGAGTGAAGCGGCTGGGCCAAAGCCGAAAGGACGCTCAGTTGTGGATGTGTCTGATGGTGAAAGGAAAGTCCAATGCTGCAAAGAACAATACTACATAGGAACCTGGAATGTAAGATCTATGAATCAAGGTAAGCTTGACGTGGTCAAAAATGAGATGGCAAGACTGAACATCGATATCCTAGGAATCAGTGAACTAAAGTGGACAGGAATGGGCGAATTTAACTCAGAAGACCATTATATCTACTACTGTGGCCAGGAATCTCGTAGAAAAAATGGTGTGGCCTTTATAGTCAACAAGAGAGTGCAAAAGGCAGTACTGGGATACAATCTCAAAAATGACAGAATGATTTCTGTCCGATTCCAAGGCAAACCATTCAACATCACAGTAATCCAAGTCTATGCCCCAACCACTGATGCAGAAGAGGCTGAAGTGGACCGGTTCTATGAAGACCTACAACACCTCCTAGAACTAACACCAAAAAATGATGTCCTCATCATCATAGGGGACTGGAATGCTAAAGTAGGAAGTCAAAAGGTAACTGGAATAACAGACAAGTTTGGCCTTGGAAAGCAAAATGAAGCAGGGCAAAGGTTAACAGAGTTTTGTCAAGAGAACACACTGGTCATAGCGAACACCCTTTTCCAACAACCTAAGAGGCGACTCTACACATGGACATCACCAGATGGGCAACACCGAAATCAGATTGACTATATAATTTGCAGTCAAAGATGGAGAAGCTCTATCCAGTCAGTAAAAACAAGACCTGGAGCTGACTGTGGTTCAGATCATGAGCTACTCATTGCAAAATTCAGACTTAAACTGAAGAAAATTGGGAAAACCACGAGGCCATTCAGGTTTGACCTAGATCGCATCCCTGATGAATATACAGTAGAGGTGAAGAATAGATTCAAGGGTCTGGATTTGATAGATAGAGTGCCTGAAGAACTATGGACAGAGGTTCGTGACATCGTACAGGAGGCAGCAATCACCACCATCCCAAAGAAAAAGAAATGTAAGAAAGCAAAGTGGCTTTCTGATGAGGCTTTACAAATAGCAGAGGAAAGAAGGAAAGCGAAAGGCAAAGGCGAAAAGGAAAGATTTACCCAACTGAACGCAGATTTCCAGAGAACAGCAAGGAGAGATAAGGAGGCCTTCCTGAATGAACAGTGCAAAGTAATAGAAGAAAACAATAGAATGGGAAGGACTAGAGATCTCTTCAAGAAAATTGGAGAAATCAAGGGAGCGTTCCATGCAAAGCTGGCCATGATAAAGGACAAAAACGGTAGGGACCTAACAGAAGCAGAAGAGATTAGGAAAAGATGGCAAGAATACACAGAAGAACTATACAAGAAAGACCTCAATGTCCTTGACAAACACGACGGTATAATCACTGACCTTGAGCCAGACATCCTGGAATGTGAAGTTAAATGGGCCTTAGAAAGCATTGCTAACAACAAAGCTAGTGGAGGTGATGGTATTCCAGCTGAGCTATTCAAAGTCTTAGAAGATGATGCTGTTAAAGTGCTGCACTCCATTTGCCAGCAAATTTGGAAAACGCAACAGTGGCCACAGGATTGGAAAAGGTCAGTATACATTCCAATCCCAAAGAAGGGCAATGCCAAGGAATGTTCAAACTATCGCACAATTGCACTCATATCACACGCTAGCAAGGTCATGCTCAAGATCCTACAAGCTAGGCTTCAACAGTACGTGGATAGAGAACTACCAGAAGTACAAGCTGGGTTTCGAAGAGGTAGAGGAACTAGAGATCAAATTGCCAACATTCGCTGGATTATGGAGAAAGCAAGAGAGTACCAGAAAAATATCTACTTCTGCTTCATTGACTATGCTAAAGCTTTTGACTGTGTGGATCACAACAAACTATGGCAGGTCCTTAAAGAGATGGGAGTACCAGACCACCTCACATGTCTCTTGAGAAACCTGTATAAGGGCCAAGAAGCGACAGTTAGAACCGGATATGGAACAACTGATTGGTTCAGCATAGGAAAAGGAGTACGACAAGGATGTATATTGTCGCCTTGCTTATTTAATATATATGCAGAGTACATCATGCGAAATGCTGGCCTGGATGAATCACAAGCGGGAATTAAGATTGCTGGGGAAAAGATCAACAACCTCAGATATGCAGATGATACCACTCTAATGGCTGAAAGTGAAAAGGATCTAAAGAGCCTCTTGCTCAGAGTAAAAGAGGAGAGCGCAAAAGTGGGCTTGAAGCTCAACATCAAAAAAACTAAGATCATGGCATCCGGCCCCATCACTCCTTGGCAAATAGAAGGGGAAGTCGTGGAAGTAGTGACAGACTTCACGTTCCTGGGATCCCAGATCACCGCAGACTGTGACTGCAGCCATGAAATTAAAAGACGCCTGCTCCTTGGGAGGAAAGTGATGGCGAACCTAAACAGCATGATAAAAAGTAGAGACATCACCCTGCCAACAAAAGTCCGCATGGTCAAAGCAATGGTATTCCCAGTAGTCATGTATGGCTGTGAGAGTTGGACTATAAGGAAGGCCGAGCGCCGAAGAATAGATTCTTTTGAACTATGGTGCTGGAGAAGACTCTTGAGAGTCCCTTGGACTGCAAGAAGAACAAATCAGTCAATCCTCAAAGAAATCAACCCTGACTGTTCCCTGGAAGGCCAGATAATGAAACTGAAGCTCAAATACTTTGGCCACCAAATGAGAAGGGAGCACTCACTGGAGAAGACCCTGATGCTGGGAAAGATTGAAGGTCAAAGAAGACGGGGACGGCAAAGGATGAGATGGTTAGACAGTGTCAGCGATGCAACGAACATGAAATTGAGCCAACTTCGGAGGACGGCGGAAGACAGGAGAGCCTGGCGGGAGATTGTCCATGGGGTCGCGAAGAGTCGGACTCGACTGTGCGACTGAACAACAACAAGTGGGTAGTATGGGAGGACAGCCTCATGGTAACAGGTATGGTTCCCTCCACCCCTGACTTATGTTGAGTTGGGGTTATGCAGTGGCAGCTAAGATAGAAAAGCACCTCTCCTATGCCATGTCTTCTGGGTTCCAAGGGTCTGGAAAGTGGTTCCATAGCCAGTTACAGGGTTGCCAACTCTGGGTTGGGAAATACCTGTAGATTTGAGGAGTAGAGCCTGGGTAGGGCAGAGTTTGGGGTGTGGAGGAACTTCAGCAGAGTGGGGAGGGACCTCAGCAGGGTATAATGTCATAGAGTCCATTGCCCAAAGCAGCCATTTTCTCCAGGATAACTGATCTTGGAGATCTCTGGGTGCTGCCTAGAGGCTGGCAATACTACGGGGAGGGCCAGACCTGTAGATTTGAGGGGTAGAGCCTGGGTAAGGCAGAGTTTGGGATGTGGAGGAACTTCAGCAGAGTATAATTGGGATATGTATTTTGACAACTCCAGTGATTGTTTAAGGGAAGATTGGGATATGTATTTTACCTCAGGACACATTCAATGACTCCCAACAGCAACAGCAAACTGTTTAGAATCTTAGAGGCAAAGGCCAATCAGGCCAAAATGACCTCTGTGTTCTGACTGGCTATTGCAGGGAGAGGAACAGCAAACTGTTTAGAATATTGGAGGTGAGACTCAGGCAATGCAGCCAGTGGATAGGGACAGCTTCTGAGTGACAGATCAGGGAGCTAACTGATTTGGGAGCGTGTGGAATGTTCACGAAGTGCCATCACCAAAATACAATTATATATAAGGAGAGATTGGGATACTGGTATTGCCAAGATTCCTGAATATAAATCTGGATCCCAAATATATATAAAAAAATACCAATAAAATATTTTTCAGGTATCTATTAAGCCCAGATATATCCAAGCACACATCCCTAGTCTGCAGATCAATTGCAATCCCAGGAGATCTTCAGGTCTCACCTGGAGGATCAGAACACTAAATTCAGCCCTCATTCCAAAAGCATTCCCAAATGCAATTCTTTAGTTTCTCCCTTATAATTGAATGGCACCCAGCAATTCCAACATGGGAACAAGTCAAGTGTTGCACTTAGAGGCAGTCCTTCTGAGAACCAAATCTCCCTTCAACTCCAGGTAGCCCCAGCAGTCCTGTATAGGGGTGCAATGTGTCTGTAGACTTGTGGTATACAAGCCCTATGTTGTGGGCCAGCTTGACCAGTTGGAAATCAGCCTGGATGAAGACTCCTCAAGTGTCACAGAACCTGGGTTCGACTCACAAGAAACAGCTGAGAGACAGGATCTCCAAGATTCATCTCCGACAGCTGACTCTGACTCCTCCAGGCAGACCACAGGAGGGAATGATGAAGCACAGCTGTCACAGGAAGAGTCTTCTGATTCCTTCTCATTAGTAAAACAATGCCAGGAGTGAACTCACCTCCAACTTACAGAGCGAAAGTGCAGTGAACGTCTCTTGACTCAATGCTGGTGTTTGGCTGACAGCAGTCATGAGCGATTTCAGGACATTTCCTTGTGTAAATCAGCTTGTTGTGAAATGCTTATTTAAGCCAAGCTGGCATGCCTTCAAGCTGTGGATGCAATGCGTCACATATTCGTGAACCTAGTGACCACAGCTCCTGTCTTGCCTTGCACCCTGTGATTTTTGGACTGACCTCAGACTTCGCTATCTGGACTGCCCTCTGATTCTGTCCCAGACCTCTCTGCACCTGGAGGATTAATGACCCTTGGACTGTATTTGACTTCACTTTCTGGACTGCTCTGGCATTGTAACTCTGCTCTGGTGCCTGCTTTGCCTGCTGGACTGGAACATCCTATAGACTTAATGGATGTTGTTTACCTCTGTGCCAAGAAAAGCTTCAGCCACCCATTTCCACATATTTCTATGCCTCTTTTGTTAAAGGGACAGGATATTTTTCTCCAGACCTGGTGAAAACCTTACCTTCCTCTGTGTATAATTTGCCTATTATGATGATGAACACTTTGCTAGCATAAGAGAATTCACAGAAGAACATTAGGTGTGATCTTTTCTGAAAAGTAATAACCATTTAGATCATTAGGCATCAAATTATAAACACATAGACATTTTGTGTTGAGTTAAACATTGGTCTACCCAGGTCTATGCTGTCTACTTTGACTGGCAGCAGTGTTCCAGGGTCTTGGGCAGAGACTTTTCTCAACTCTCCTGGCTGAGATCCTTTCAACTGTGGATGCTAGAGAATACACACAGGATCTTCTATATGCTCTACTTCTGAGCTCTAGCCCCCCCCCTCCAAAGTTTGCTCAGGCTTCCAAATAAACAAAGTGTCTTCAAAGCACCACATTGTTGAAAAGAGCCGTACAAAAACATAAAACATGTTTTGGCAGCTGAAAAGAAATTATCCAGAGGCTGAGTTGGATTTCAGTGAACTAAAAGAGAAAATCACTTTGAGTTCAATGGAAACAGAACAGACAACGGGATAGTACCAGCAACAGCAGTTGTCGAAAGAGACAGTTCTCCCTCATTTTTATTTATAACAAATATTTCTGTTGGTTTGATTTGCTGGACATTTCCCCCTCAAGTAAAAGCAGTTTGTGTTCTGAACTGATGCTGTTCAGTTGATTTGGGTTGCTTTATTTATTGAATGGCCTCTTCAGACATTCTGAGAAGTAAGAAAACAGAGGGGATTTCTATAAGTTTACAAATGTAACTCAATTTTGTGAGTTTTGCTTATTTTACTTCATTTTCAAAATTTAATATAACTGTCATGTTCAAATAACATGGCTAGTATCCTGAAGAAAAACACACCTCACACTGATAAAGAGAATAAAGACATTGTATGAATGATGGAGATGCTCATGATTGTATGATGCAGGTGACTCGACAGCAATGCACAGAAAATCTAACAGCCTAACCCTACTTGGTTAGGTCAAAACTCTTGATCTCTCTTTCCTACCTTCTTTTTCACACACCTCTTTTTCTTTTTCAGCTCCTTTGTACCCAAGCAGGACAACTTGCTCAGATGTTTATTGGTTGGCATGAGTCTCCCATTCAGACAGCTAATTCTGCTGTTTTGATGTTTTGTATGACTCCTGATTAAAATAAACTCTTATGTCTGATTTTTGTCCTATGTGGGCCCCCTGTAAATTCCTTGACCCCTTCTAGACTTTAGGCAGCACTTCATTTTGAGATTCTCATTACTGCTCTGTGGGTTGTTGTTGCCAAGCAGCCTCCTACTAAAACATTTCTAAGGACTCTTAAATATGACTGCAAAGCTGGACTGTAAAACTAGGGTGCCATGGCAATGGACTGAATGGTAACCATGAGACAGTGCCCATCTACTGGAATATAGCCAAGGGAAACCTTGTTCTGAAGCAATGTGCCAAACCAGTTGTGGACCAATGGGATACCCAATGTCTCTCACTCCTGCATCTCTGCAAACTCTGCCGCCATGTGCCAGAAGGCAAGCCAGCCTCCCTGACCCCGCAAACACACAGGACCAGCAGAAGTCCACTAAAAAGAAGCCTTGCTTTGCGAAAGGAACCAGGACATTCCTGCACAGACGCCATGGAAAGGGTTCTTCTCCATCATGCAGGGACCTCCCCCCTGCATATTAACATTGCGAGGTGAAGCACGTACTGAGCTTCAACCTAAACAAAAGAGCTTACTCCATGATAGGATTAATGATCAGTCATGTCCTCCAGCTGCCCATCCAGATAACACAGCTGTTAACCACTGGATCATTAAGACCAACTACTGGCAATGGAGCTGGGACATTACTATGCTTCCTTTTGTCTCTCTAAGAAGTGTCACAGTTAGTCAACCATTATTTCAATTGCCCAATGATTAATCTCTTTTCCTGACCCATTAGCAACTAGATTTTTCCAATACCTTCCTGGGGACTACATGACCAAAAAGGCATGAGGTTACTTTCAAGGTATAAAAGGAGAGCATCCTCACACAGCTCTCTCCTAATCCCACCCTATCTTGCCGGTTCCATTCCTTGTGCAGTTTGGAACCTTCCACGTGTGTTGCCATCCAACTCATGATCCCCCCCTTATTCTCTTTTTCGCTGAAGACAGGTAACGTATTTTTTTGCAATATCTCATGTATCCATACCCAATTTTTTTGCAACCTTACATGGCCACCACATATGAAAAAAGAGCCATTTTTTTTGTTTACACTTCCAACATAAGTTTGACATGTTTGGAAACCATTTAGCTAAATTTTCAGGGGTCATATGCCATCTATAAAACATTTTGTAAATATTTTCTTTAAATGAGATAGCTTTTGTAAATTTGATGTTGGTTTTCCACACCTTAGCCCATTGCTCAAGTTATATATTATGACCTAAGTTTTGCACCCACTTAATAATTGATTCTTTTACCACTTCATCTTGCATTTTCATCTCTAATAACAGAGTATCTCTTTATATCTTTTCCTTCTATACTCATCAAGATTTTATCCAGCTCGCTATATGAATCATAAAATCCAGCAACTTTATCTTTTACATATCTAGAGTCCAACTGTGCCCTCTCCCACCAGTTCAAATGTATATTTTTCTTTTTAAGAGTGTCTTGCTGTACTAGCTTATTGTGATTATCTAGCAGGTCATCATATCTCCCTAGTTGCTCCTTCATGAATGTCATGGGGTTTATAAAGGGTTCTAGTGGTGAAACCCATCTTGGTATTTTAGTATAGCACATCTTTTGAATCTCTTGCCATATCTTTAGTAATGCTGTTCTTATCATATGTTGTTTGAAGTATTTATGGTTGTAACTTTTCCCATTCCTGGATTCTAGAGGTAACCAATGAGATTTTATGCATCTATCTTGGCAAACAGATTGAATAAAGTTCTTCTGCAGACAATACATCAAGATCAATCTGGATTTTTACCTAAGAGACAAACGAGAAACATTGGCATCTCTTATGTTCTTATGTAATGTGAGAACTATTTTGAATGTATTGGAGTACTTTGAAACCCACCCTGAAAAACAAATGGCACTTATATTCTTAGATGCAGAGAAGGCTTTTGATAATCTCACATGGGCCTTTATGTTAGAACAGTTATTGGCCTGGCAATGTGGAGAGTATTTTTATACATATATGAAACAATCTGCTAAAATTATAGTAAAGGGGGAAATGGAAAGCTGAAGAGAGAGAGGAAAATAAAGGTAGGTTGATGATTGGATGGGAAGGAGATAGGGTTGCCAATTCCTGGAGATTTGAGGGATGGAACATAGAGAGGGTGAAGTTTGAGGAGGGATGGGACCTCAGACAGGTACAATGCCATAGACTCCATCCTCCCAACCAGCCATTCCCTTTGCGGAACCACTGTTGCCAGTCTCAGGAGAGGGGTGGAAACCACTCAGAATTACAACTGATCTCCAGGAGGGAAGGGGGAGGAGATGCAAAGCTGATATCAGAGGGGCAGATAATGGCAGGCTGATGCTTGGCTGGGAAGGACATAGGGTTGCCAACTCCAGGTTGGGAAGTTCATGGAGATTTGAGGGGTGGAGCCTGGAGAGGGTGAGGTTTGAGGAGGGGTGGGACCTCAGACAGGCACAATGCCATAGACTCCACCCTCCAAACCAGCCATTTCCTCCTAACAATTGTTGCCAATCTCCAGGTGAGGGCTGGAGATCACTGAAAATTACAACTGCTCTTCAGGTAGCAGAGATCAGTTCCTCAGGAAAAAATGGTGGACTCTTGTGTCATTATACCCTGCTGAGGTCGCCACAGCTCAATGACGCTGAGTGCCCAAGGCCTTGGCACTCTCCCAGAGCCTCTTTCTAGATCTTGTTGTATTTATTTCCACAACGGCCCTTATTCCTAGTTAAGAAATAAAGGCAATTTGACTAACATAGTTTTTTTTTTAAATAGTAATTTTATTAACTTTTTGTAATGCAGTTATTCAAATTTATTCAAACAACTATACAAAGAAATAGGGTTGGTTTTACAATTACATAACAGGCAGGGGTTTTTTTACAGAACTTTAGGTTAGCAGAAAAGTTACAAAGTTAGATAGTTTTCAACCAAGTCATATAACTGTACTATATGCTATTACCAATTAGTATTATCAGGATGAAATAAACATCATGACCTATTTTTCAGCTGTAAAGCATGATCTTATATTTAGCTTCAGTGATGTTTTCCCAGTCAAATTTATGTAAACATATTTTATCCAATATTGGGTACCAAATGCTAAGTGTGTTGTAAAATTCACATTGATTTTGGTGTATGGTGTCATAGACTGAAAATGTTTCCAGCATAAATACATCCCATGTTTTATAGATCCATTGATTTACTGTGGGAGGCTTTTTATTTTTCCAGTTTTTTGCAATTGTTATTTTGGCTGTTGTTAACAAAATGTTAATTAGCTTTCTTCTATTTGCAGGAGGACGGTCGGAAGGCCATAGATGGAGCAGCATCAATTTGGGAATCAAAGGTAGGTTGTAACTTGTCAGTTTTTCAATCTGATTAGCAATCTCTTTCCAAACGTTTTGTATGTGTTTACACAACCACCAGTGCATTAGTTTAGTTGGTGTTAAATACCATCTGGTGGTCACTTTTAGGTTGGTTCCTTGGATGCTTAAAACTTTGGAGATCTTCTCTTGTGTTTGCCATATCTCAGTCCAATTTTCATCTGTAAATTGTGTTTTTGAGTCTGAGTCCCCTGCTTTTTGATTTAAAGGTTGGTTTTTTTAGCACTGAGTATGATGTTATAAATTTTAGAGATGAGGCCTTTTTTGAGTTTTCTTTAGTAATTTTTCTAGTTCCATGAGAGGTAGCTTGCTTGTAGATTTGAATTCTGTTGAATTAATCAGATGTTGAATTTGTAAGTATTCATAACATTTGAAGGTTGTATTATGTTTTTCTTCCAATTCTGATTTTGATAATATTTTTCCTTTGTGCATTACGTCAATAATCCTAGTAATATTAGCTTTCTTCCAGGAACAAAATGTTTCAAGGTTTTCAGCAAGTTGAAACCATCTTTGCCTTGTGAAGGTGCTTAGTTGTGAGGATGGTCTAATAATTTTGGGTTTTACCTTATACCATATTCTGAGCATTGATTTCATATAAGGGTTTTTGATTTGGTGTTCAATTTCTTTGAAATATTTTTTCCATAAGAGTTCTTGAAAGGTTAGGTCCGAAAATGTAGATTCTTCAATCCATTTCCAATCCAAGGAGTGGTCTTTATGGTATTGTCGAACTATTGATGCTAAAGCAGTTGCTTTTTGATATAGGTTTAGATCAGGGATGGCCAGTCCACCTGCTTTTCTAGGAGTTTGCATATTGTGGTATGCAATTCGTGGTGATTTGAGTTTCCAAATAAATTTATTTATGTCTTTTTGCCATTTTTTAAAAAATTGGTCTGTAATGTGGATAGGTATAGTTCTAAAACAGTAGAGGTATTTTGGCAGTATAAATGAGTGTAGGACGGTGATTCTATCCAGCCATGATAGTGTTTTGGTGTTCCATGAAGTTAGTAGTAATTTGACTTCTTCATGAAATTCTATGTGATTTGCCGTTAAAAGCTTGGTGATGTCTAGTGGAATTTTGAAGCCGAGATATTGTAAGTGATTGTCGATCCACTGATATGTGTAACATTTTTTCAACTGAATTCTGATGTTATCTTATATGTTGATTGGGTAGATCATTGATTTTGATTGATTTACTTTTAATCCTGCCACTGAGGCAAATTGGTGAATAGTTAAATTTATGGCTTGAATCGATTTTTCTGGATTTGCCATGTATAGTATAATGTCATCTGCGAATAAGCTGATCTTGAATTCTCTGTTGTGAATTTTGATCCCTTCGAATGTTGGTTTTGAACGTAGAGCACAGGCTAAGAGTTCCATCGCTAGAACAAATAAAATTGGGGATAAGGGACATCCCTGTCTTGTGCCTCTTGTTAAAGTTATTTCTTCTGATGTTTCTCCATTTATTAAAAATTTTGCTTTGGGGTTTTGATATTTAGCATGGATTGTTTTGAGAAAGACCGGACCAAATTGCATGTGTAAAATTAATGATTTTAAAAACTGTATTTCTAATGTTGACTAATATTGTTGCCCAGAACTGGAGTTGATTTTGTTTGTTTCAGGGTTAAAGTTCATACCAGAAGGAAGTAGCTTTCTCAGCATAAGACATTTTAGTATTAGTGCAGACTCCAATTGGAAATAGCCATATTTGCACTGACACACGTCTGCATTACATGTCTCACTGGCCACAAATAATAGCACGCCCTAAATGTAGGATGTTTCCACTTAGGGTTCCCAGCTCTGGGTTGGAAAATGCCTGGGGATTTGGGGGTGCAGAGTGGGGAAGGTGGAGTTTGGGAAGGGACTTCAGCAAGGTATAATGCCATACAGTCCACCCTCCAAAGCAGTCATTTCCTTCAGGGGAGCGGATCTTTGTAGCTTGAAGATCATTTGGAATCTAAGGAGATTTCCAGGGCCTGCTTGGAGGTTGGCAACTGTATTGCCACTGCAGTGTTGCTCCTCAGAGAGGTCTCTTTGCTGCCACCAAATAGTGCTGATCTGGTGTGAGTAGTGCCATGTACAATGAGTTAGTGGTGGCCCGCTTTGTGAAACTTTTATAACATTCTTTCAGTACTTTGCAACAATCTGGAATGAACCTAGAAGCTGACTGAAGAACTCAGATATTCTGAACTTGATGTTTTACAATATTATGATATTCTGGAAGAAGATATCTGAAACGAGGATAATAATCCGGAGACTTTGTTGAATGAATGAAAACTAGACACAATCAATTTTGTATTGTGCACTGTATCTTTATTTGATTATCTCTGGCCCCGGTTACACGGAAGGTTTTGGCCCGGGAGAGGGATGGATCGGGGGTGCAGCAAACGGACACGATCTCACCGCAAAATCTGGGAAGCAGTGCGCACCCGTCCCCGATCTGTCCCTAAAGCCGAAAAACCCGCTGCAAAAAAGAACCACCTACAGAGGAGGACTTACCTGGAATGCCGCATCAAGCACGGCCATGGAATTGCCAGCGCACCCATCGTCCGGAGCAATCCAGGCTCCCGGCCAAACTGCACACGTGCACACATGCGCAGTTCAGCTGCCGCGCTCTTCCTTCAGTGGCTTCCCCCCGGCATCTGATTGTGCCAGGGAGGGACTGCGCGGCGGCTCAGGGGATCTATGTGATCCTGCTGCCGCGTGTCTCTTTTGGTGCGGCTTTCAAAAGCCGCACTTTGTCCATGCTTCCCCCCCCCCATGTGGTAGGGGCCTAAAAATTTCTAGATTATACTAGCGTTGTCGTACACAGTTGTTTTCTGTCTTGATCCCTTTTGCTGACTGTGTGATATTTCTGTTGTATTGCTCACCTCAAATTTCAGCTAAGCATTATTCATATACCAAAATCCAAATCCGAAGTCAGGTAAATGTAAACTTCAGCAGCATCACTAGGTAACAAAGCACTCTGAATAAATTATTACTTTATCATGGGCACATTTAAATATGCTTGCAAGGAAAAAGAGTACTCAGCTGTGTTTATAAAGAACTACCATGAAAGCTATTCTAAGGTGTATGTGATAGCATCCTTGATGGCATCTTTGATGACACTTGACCTTTCTCCCTCTGAGATTGCCACTTAGGATTTTTCCACTAGTAAACCACATGCAGGGTCACAATGTGCATGTCTGGGGAAAGAAAGAGCGGCACATCAGCCCAGGCAGTGGCAACGGCTTGGGGGGCTATAGTGATGTATCCATTCAGAAAGGAAAACACTCTGATTTCATTTGGACAAGGCGCCCAGGCAAACTAGAAATGAGGCATCAGGCAAAAAACAAAACAAAACACTGTAAAGCTTTAGTACTATCAATTCCTGCTTTAGCTACCCAGGACGTGACAGAGCAGATCAATGCAACAGTCCATCAAGTCTGCTATTCTCCACCCCACCTATGATGCAGGGAACAAAAGCAAGTAAGAAGAACAATCCATAATGTACCCAACTGAGCATATATATTTTATAGTGTTTCCCTATCAATTTTTCATCATTATAGGAAGAATATAATCTTCACTGAAGAAAAGTTCACTTTGGTGGAAACGAGAATCTACATCGGTAATTCTTTGTGCAAAAGAAATATTCCAATGCCTTGCTGAGAGATTTTTCCAAGCTTTTTCTCGCTGGTTCAGGAGCCCTGAATTTCCTGTTCTTGTTTCATATGTGGACCTCATAACATTGTCAGTATTCTGTGGTTTATTTTTCAGCAGTCAGAACTTGTACTGATTCTGTACCTGTGCTGTTTGTTGTAGCTTTATATTTTAAGACATTCAAGCCTAACTTTCTATCATGAAAGATTCAAGGCAGCTAACAGGGACAGCTCTTTCAGTTCAATTTCATGTCGCCTCTCGTGTTTCATCTGCATACTGTTAAGACTGGAAAAGGGAAACCTTGATATCGTTACGTGTCTGTATTTCTGTATGGCATTTTAACAATTCACAGGAAAACATTAGTGCATCTTAGTAAAACATTACTGGTGTATTAATATAACACTGTAGCCAAAGAATCTTGATGTACAAATATATATGATCATTTTGATTGTTTTTTTGCAGTGTTTGATCAATGCACAGATGCACATCAGTAGCACAGCATGGAGAGAAGATACAAATGTACTAAAGGAACTGAAAACTGCGGTGAATGCACATGCTAGAATTCTGTAGTTAATTTAGAACCTCCCCTTTAAAAGCAGATGTAAGAAGGAGTGAAATACAACACAAAGGTACATTCTGAACCAACAAAGTAATAGAATGTGGGAAATCTACTAATTACATCTGAATTTTGCCAGTAATAAGTTTTCTTGAATAGAAAGCATTGGCAAAAAACCCTACAATTTCCATTTAAGAATAATTTAGTACAAAGTTTCTTGTAGCACAATCAAGATTAGTTCATAATTGGTTCATAATCCCCTTGACTCCTATGTGTTAATCGTGTCATTTCTTATTTCTGCTTAAATGTTTGGAATGAGATTAGAATTCAGGATCATGTAAAGCTTCAGATCCTTATTCAATGATACAAACCTGCATTAACTGACAAATAAAATTCTAAAATGCCAGTCTAATGGGTTGTGAACGGTATGCAGAAGCAGGCGTCTTGGTGAGGACATAAATAAGGCTGCTGCAAAGATGGAAGCCCTCTGAATTCAGGAGTTGTGGCAATGGGTGTGGTGGGAACCCCAAAAACTGGAAATCTGCATGTGTCTCTCTCTAATAGAAGGGGGTACACACTGCAGGTGTTTTCTTCATACCAGCTCTCTAATAAACCAGAACAGAAAAATTGATCTTCAGTTTAAAGATTGAGCTGTATGTCTTCTAAACTTTTTATTAGTTAAATATAAGAGGGTTTCTCCAATAGTTTACTTTCAAGTTGAATTATTTTTGCTACCTTGTTGGCTTTCTTGAATACAGTGCATTATTGGCAGCAATGTTCTTCTTAGGTTTTTACCAAGGTCGAGTTCTGATCTATGAAACAACCATTCTATTGCCCAGGCTATAGTATAGCTAGTGTGGTGTGGTGGTTAGAATGGTGGAAAGGGCCAGAGAGACCACTAGAATAAAATTTGAATCCGGTAGCAACATAGAGACCAGTACATTTTCCCACGGTATAAGCTTTCACAAATTAAACCTTTTAATGCAAGCATCTTTAACAGTTCTTCACTCCGAACATCCAACCAATATGAGGGTGGATCTCTTGGAAGGCCCCAGAGGCTGGATCTCTTGGAAGGCCCCAGAGGTGGCAGTTTGGGCAGTGGATCAAGAACACCCACCTGAAAAGGACAACTGGCATCTCTAACAGATTCACAAGCTTAACGTGCTTTTAAATATTGGAGAGGAGAGGAGATTGGATTTATACCCCGGTCTTCACTACCTGAAGGAGTCTCAGAGTGGTTTACAGTCCCTTCCCCTCCCCACAACAGAAATCTTGTGAGATAGGTGGGGCAGAGAGAGCTTGAGAGAACAGCTCTGAAGGAACTTATGACTGACCCAAGGCCACACCAGCAGCTGCATGTGGAGGAGTGGGGAATCAAACCCAGTTATCCCAGATTAGACTCTGCACTCCTAACCACTACACCAAACTGACTCTGGTGATGGTGGCAGAAAAACAGAGAATGCAAACAGGAAGAATCTCTTTCCAATGTGGGGACTTGCATTTAGGTTTTTTAGGTCAAAACTAAACAGATACAGAAAATTAGTGCTAGAGGTTTCTGAGGTAAAGCGGGGGAGCTGGAATGCTTAGTGTCAGAGGAGAACATAGACATTAAGGGCATTTCAGAAACTTGGTGGGATGAGGATAATTAGTGGGATACACTGATTCCTGGATATAAATTATATCAGAAGGGTTGAAGGTAGAGTGGCTCTACCTCTGCAGTCCCCTAGAAATCTAAGAGAAATAGTTTCAGTTACAGAAACACTATGGGTGGAGATAGTGGGCTCAAAAGGAAGCTTAACTCTGGGAGTTGGTTATTGTCCACCAGATCAAAGGTTAGAAGATGATTTAAAAACAGCAAAAGAATTAAGGAAAGCAGATAGATAAAATACGTGTGTCATAATATGTGATTTTAACTACCCACACACTGCTTGGGTCAATATGTGTTCAAGTCAGTATAAAGAGATTGGTTTTTAGATACTCTCAAGGACTGTGCCATGGAGCAGATGGTCAGTGAACCTACAAGGGGGGGAAGTGATCCTGGACTTGGTCCTAAGAAATGCCCAGTACCAGTACATGATAGCACCAGTTGGGAACACTGACCATAATGCTATTAAATTTAGCATTTATGTAAATAGGGAGTTGTCCCCCAAGGACCAATACAACCACATTTAACTTCAGAAGGGATAATTTCTCTCAAATGAAGGGGCTTATGAAGAAGAAACTGAAAGGAAAGGAAACAAGGGTCAAATCCAAGCTTCCCAAGTACTTACTGTGATTCGGCGGGGGACAAAGATGTCTTTGCAGGATCATTCCTGCGGGGACAACAGACGCACCACACTATGCCATTGCCAGGAAGTGACGCCAGGTGATGCTGTGGCAATGGGGCCAGAAACTCAATGGTACCATTGAGTTTTCAGCCCCATTACCAGAGCGTCGCCCAGAGTCATTTCCTGGCGACGGCATGGTGTGTTACAGGGAGAAATGTTCTGGCCAGGGAGCATGTGTTCCCCACCAGATTGCGGTAAGTACTTGGCAACCCTAGTCAAATCCCTTTGGGAAGCTTGCAGACTATTTAAAGCTATAATACTGGAGGCTCAGACAAAATGTATACTGCAGGTTAGGAAAGGTACAAATAAGTATAGAAAAGGCCCGTATGATTAACAAACAATGTAATGGAAGCAGTAAAAGGTAAGAAGGATTCCTTTAAGCAGTGGAAGGCTAGTTCGAGTGAGGTAAATAAAAGGGAGCAGTAAAATACCAAGGGCAGGGCGGAGATCTGCTGAGGGGAAACTTGAGGAAGTCAGCTGGAGAGCCCTCAAAGCCAGCATCATGCTGCATCCAGCTGAATGCCTTTCCTTTTATTTTTAAAATGCAGTTCTGGCTGCAGTCACTAGGAGCACAGGGAAGTCTAAGCATAGCAAAAGGCACTCTAGGATGGGCTAGATTTCCCTTTCTCCAAGGCTGAAGCAAACTTGCTTAACAACAGCCAAGCCAGCACGCTGATAGCTGCTACAGTAATTGCCAGCCTGCAGGTCATTTTCTCCAATAATCTAGCCTTTCTCTCTTCCTTTCCATGCACTCTGCTCAGCCAGATCTTGCAAAGCAGTACTTAGGTTGCTACAACAAGATAAAAGAACCTTTCCCTCAACTTCTCTCCCTCTTTTCCACACTTTTCTAATTCATTTCTGTCTCCCTTCACCAAATTTTTCCATGGCCCTTCCCTTATTTTCAGTTTTTGGTCTCAAGACCTTCTCATCCCTATCCTGCTTGGTGCCAGAATGTATTTAAAAGTAGCATAGTAGCTAACCTTTTTAAATATTATGAACAAAAAGCACTAGCACTGCTAGGCACTCTGTACATTGCAGTGGTTCTGTTGGGCTTCCACCCCCACCCCCCACTTGGACTGTGATTCTGTGCTTGACATCAGCTGCCATTGCTGCAATGACCCTGGGTTTTCTGGGCACTGTACATTGCACTGGTGCTGTTGGGCTTGCCCCCACCTTCAGTATTTACTGTGAGATTCTCTGGTTTGACTTTAGTCCTCTGGAAACAATGGAGGATGGGGGCATCTTCTTTGAGGGATAGTGTATTTCTTAACATCCCATCTGGTGAAGCTTGCAATCACTATTTTGTGATGCTTTGGGTAGTGTTAGTCAGTAAAAGTTAGTACAAAGGCAGACTCCTACCTCTCAAAAATGCCTTGTAGAAGTTTGGGATAGTCAGCTTTTGAGCTTCAAAATGGCTCTTGTGATAGAATAGCATGTTGGAATTTGATTTTTTTTAACTGGCACAATTATATGTACAAAATTAAATAAAAGAAAATGTTCACTGTCTGCATTTCTTTTCTGGCCATTATTATGATGAGTTTTATTTAATGATTATTACTGACAATAATTTTGCCGTATTGAGGAGGGGTCCTGACCTGGATAGCCCCAGCCTAGCCTGATCTCATCAGATCTCAGAAGCTAAGCAGGTCCAATGTGGAGCTGGGCAATGGCAAACCACCTCTGAACGTCTCTTGCCTTGAAAACTCTATGGGGTTGCCATAAGTTGGCTGTGACTGGACAGCAAAAAGCAACAACCAACTATGGGTTTTTTTTAAAAAAACTATCTGCCTAGGGTGCTAAATAAAAAAACTTAAAGGGAGCACCAACTTTGGCAAATAGGGACTATGAGGAACATATTGGAAAAAACATAAAGACCAACAATAAAAATTCCGTCAAATATATTAGAAAGAAAAACCAGCCAGCGAGGCAGTGGGACCCTTTTCCACCCAAAGAGTAATTACCACATGGAATTCCCTGCCACAGGAAGTGGTGGCCACTATAAGCACAGACAGCTTCAAGAGGGGATTGGATAAACATATGCAGCAGAGGTCCATCAGTGACTATTAGCCACAACATATAGATGGACCACTATGTCTGGGACAGTGATGCTCTGTATTTTTGGTGCTTGTGGGACAACAGCAGGAGGGCTTCTGGAGTTTTGCCCCTGCTGGTGGCCCTCCTGATGGCCTTGGTTTTGGCCACTATGTGAAACAAGAGTGTTGGACTGCATGGACCATCAGCCTGATCCAACATGGCTTCTCTTATGTTCTTAAACGTCATTACTTGTATTAGTACTACAAATCCAGAATAGAAACCCACAGATGGAAGTTTGATTTTCCTCTTACAAACGAAATATATAATGTTGGGAGAGGAAAAATGGCATTCTGATTCAAATGATAGTTTGTTTTAGTTTGACAAGTTAAAGTGCTAATCTTGGGGGGGGGATATTCTATACTATTTTTTGTGAGCTGCAGGAGGGATCCTACTACAGGAATGAAATGAAAATTGAACTGTTTACTTTTCATTTGCCACATTAACATTTATATTGGGTTGAATAGGCAACATGATTTAGAAAGAAGTGGAAAATATTTTTTCTTTTGCAAAATTCTTCAGGTTGCTGATGATTTGCCCTAATCTCATTAAAATGGAAATATGTCTTTTGCCACTTGAAGCAAGACTAGCTATACAGGGTGGCTTGTACACATCCACATACGAACTATATATAGCAGTAGAATCATATGAAAAATATACCAATGCACATGCATATCTGTAAGTAAAACAGTAGGTTTGTCAAATCATCCTTCAGACATGGATTTACTGGATGGCCTTGAACAAATCACTCTCCTCTGTCTGTGCTTTCCATTAATAGAATAGGGATAAGATAATAACTATTTTTTGATCACAGGTGGTTACTGAAAGGAATGACCAAAGAATAATAAAGATGGGTGAATGAGTCATAATATATACATTTGAGCCACTATCCAACAGAGCGTGTGATAAAAATGCAAAACGTAACAGCATATCTGCTTTTCCCTCTCCAGTGTCTGTATCAGAAATACATGCCTCCCTCCTCTGCCTGTATCTCCAAACTGCTTTTAAAACCCATTGTGAGCTCAGATCAGTTTAGTAAGTCAGCAGGGAAGGGAGCAGCTGAAATGGTAACTCAAAGATAATGCTGGATTTGTGTTAGCATGTGGCATTCCTGGTGTTGCTGATCTGGCCATTACCATTTTTTGTTTGTTTCCTGAAACAATTTCTATCAATTGATCAGTTTGCATCCAGTTTTCAGGTAGCAATGGTGAGAGCTAGCAATGACAACTTGGCTAGGGAGTTCATAAACCCTTGAGAAAGGCAATGTGGGATTAACCAGTCACTTAAGGGCTGAGCAGGAATATTTGGGAGTCAATCTCTTATTGGCTCAGAGATGGACCCTTTCTTGCCTGCCTCCCATTGTTTAAGAGGGGTGGGGTAACTATATTGGCCTGTTCTTTTGGCATTTATTAGACCTTAACTAGGGAGTCTGACAGGATTAGTGCACTGAACATTCATTGTGGATTGATTAACACTCTGAGGCATCTGAGGATTGAGGGAGAGATGTTAGCCTTATGTAGCCATCACAATCATGTGGGCCCTCATGGGATATGGAGGGAGCGCGAACACAAGCATGCTGACCCTGCCCACTGCCTCCACATGATTGCGAATGGTCTGCATGGAACAAATGTTCAGGGGAATTACCTTCTCCTCATGATCAGCAGTGTTCCAAAACCAGCGTAGCAAGGAGGGAACGTTCATGCAGGCACTTCTGCATTTTCACCATATTCAGACCACTTGGTGATGGAGGCAAGGCAGGGGGTGGGGCTAACATGCTCATGCCTACTCTCCCTATCCATTGTAGGACAAGGGACCAGTGAATGTGATTTATGAATGTGATTTCTGATATTTTTCTTGACATGTAGAATGCCAGCTGTCACTGTGCTTTATTAGCATTTAGCCTAGCCAGTGGAGATTTAGAATAGAATCAGAGTTTTATTTTTAATGTTTAAGGGTCCTTTTTTAGAGTCAGAAAATAATAGAATGGCATGTACAGTTTGAAATTATAAGCTCCCCAGCTGAAGGACATCCTGAAGCAAAGTTATGAGATGGAAAGACTCCGAATGTTCCCAAAATAATATCTTTCTTTACAGAGCATCTGGCACCAGGAAGTCTGCCAAGAGCTAAGTTGTATGCATCTTATCAGGGAACTCCCCATTTTTAGGTTGAAGCAAATAAGTCAAGAATGATGCCAAAAGAAGGTCCTTTTGTTCATCGATGTTCTCCACTGCTCCAGGACCAGATAAGCAAACGTAATTACTGACACTTATGATCAACGAAGGAATATGCCAATAGAGAGGTGCCAGCTCAAATGATGCTCTGATGGATGATACCTGTTGGACACCAATTAGGGATTTCTTTCTGTGTAAACTGTCATGATGTCATTTGGGGTATAAGATCTAGTGCCCTTCCTGGTTCAGGCAGGATACAGCTTGGTGTGACTGGGTGCCAAGGTATCCAGTCCTGTATTTTCCCGATTATTGCACATGGGGCACAGATTTGTGTATCACCATGAAAAGAGTGCCCGTGTGATCAGGACATCTGCATAGAGCTAATGACTGGTAAGGTTGGATGGTGGTGATGGACAGAGTCTCCTGGCACAGATTTCTGCAGAAGCAAGGGAAAGCAAGTGATACCAGTTTTGGTATAGATTGGAACATCTATTGGTAGTACATACTAAAGGCTTGAGAGTTTGTTTTTAATTCACAATTGATTAATTTCTCTAGTGAACAATAATACAAGTTATTGACCTTATTTTCCATCAGTCTATTATATTATTCACCCCCAAAATTCTTAATAATAGAAAGTGCTCTCAAACTAATCCACTAACTTCTGTTATCCTTAATTTCTAACCAAGAGTTACTTCCTATTCTGAATCCTATTATCTTATGTCAGCGCCTACCCGAAGCTGGGTCGGTTCCGAGAGTCTTGGCGGGTCCAGGGTCAGGGAGGAGAAGGTCCAAGCTAGACACTATCTCAGAAAGCCACCCCGTGAAGTTACTTCACTCCTTGGGATATGGCTCCCTAGTCTCTATTCTGGGCGCATCCCATTGGATTGGGCCATCAGGACCCACCGCTCCCTCCTTGCATCCCAATGCATAGAGACCAGGTGTATCCTCACTGACCAGCATCTTTGCTTCCTTTATCCTCCCTCCACCACCTGGCCCACCATGCCTCCCATGCCTTAAAGCAAACATGCCCTGGGACTGAGGCCAGCCCCTGTGGGACCCCAGGCGCATCTTCCCCATCCTTTTTCTTCACCGTCAGGACAATGTCGAGGGGGTAGGCAAGTTCCCCCTCCCCCGTGCCCTCCTTTAGCAGTAGGGATGCCTCTGGCTGGGTGGCATGGGAGGATCCCTGGTCCCTCGGGAAATCCTCTTCTGTGTTCTGACGGCGGAAGGTGGGCACTCCTGGATGGGCTTCTTGGAGGGGTCGGGAGGCTCTCCGCCCACCCCTTTCCTCTCAGATCTGGCTCTGCAGCTCGGACTCTGCCTCCCCTTTTCACAGTCCATCGGGTTGCAGGAAGGCAGGAGGGACCCCCTCCTGACATCTTATCACACCTGTTAAATATGATTCCATTCAGTTTCATCAGTTTTCCCCTCATATTTACATTAATTACAACACATATATCAACATAATAACATACATTGGACATTCTTCTGTTTACTGCTTGCTATTACATACTTCCAGACTGATTTCTTCTTCAGAGAATCCACCTGCATCTAAAGAGGAAAACCAAATGGGGCTGCCTCTTATTCCTTCTGTGAGACGTCTTCATGGGGGGGGCACACCCCTCCCTCCTAATTACGCCCACTCGGGGGTCATTTCGTAGAAAAATGACCCATTAGCATAACTGATTAGCATAACTCATTTGCATATCCCACACCCCCTGACATCACCAGTCCAGAAGAGGAGAGGTCCATGGAGAAGAGGCAGTGAAATTAACCAGTGCTTCTCACACAGTGAAGATAGAAGGAGGCCCAAACAAGTTTGGGGTGAGTTGTCAGTAGGCGCCCAAGGCAAACACACACACTGCATGGGGCAGAGTGTGTCCAGTTATAGGTCAAAACACTACCTCGTGGCATGTGGATGTGCTTGCCTTTCAGAACAATGTTATGATGGGATTAGCTGGAAGGAAAATAATGTGTTAGGAAATGCTGAATGGGGTTCCCAGGAACTGACAATGATCTGGAGGAACTTGTGATATTGTGCATGAATATAGCTAATGTTGCTGTAGATTTTTTTGGTTGTGTGGCCGTGGTCTTGGCATCGGTTGCTTGATGACCTGCTGTTGTTGGAAGGGGAAGCTGTTGGGGATGTCTGCAAGGTGTTAAGTGGTTTCATAATTATGGTAAATAAGTCAAGAAAGGTCAGGCCAGGTGGGGAAATGCTCAGTGTAAGGTGAAACAATATCTTTTCCAGGAGACACATTATTGCCATTGTGCAGCGTTTCAAGGTGGGTACAGGGGTCATCTTGGACAAACCCATGACTTTACACCTTCCAGAATCGCTGCCTAGACATGTCTCTGGTCTGTGTTTACTGGCATCCATTCTGTGTGATACCAGCAGGGGTCATTTCGTAGAAAAAGAGGTGCAGGAGCTCATTAGCATAACTCATTAGCATAACTCATTTGCATATCCCACACCCCCTGACATCACCAGAAGTGTGTCAGAAGGCAACACCCACCACTCAGGCTCCACTGGACTGTTTTGGATTGCTAGCTATTTTTTGGGGGGGGGTTAACATGTAGAACTGTCCTCGCAGAGGAGGGAGAGCTTGTACCTGAATAAAACTTGGTCTTAAAGGTGCCACTGGACTGTTTTGGACTGGGGGGCTGGGGGGCGCTCTGCAACTTACCTGGCTGCTTCTTGCTCTGACTGAGGGCTGCTGGGAGCAGGGGGTGGGGCTTGTTGCATGTGCCCGCCCCCTGGGCTCTTTACTGCCGGAGCTCCGTTCCTGTGAACTCCTGCAGGAAATGACCCCTTGCACCCACTGTTTGAAGTTAGAATTAGTTAATTGCTTTCTCACCCCATGGCACTATAAACCCTATTATTTACCATTTTAGAAAAAGGCTGTTTTATTTTAAACTAAAGTACAAATCATAGTAAATATTCCATATTATTACAAAATGATTAAATGCATAAAATGTAATACTTTTATCTTTGAATTGCTCCTTGAGTTGGTTCCTCGAAGCTTCACATCTTTGTAAGTTTTCAAATAACCATCTCTAAACAAACCGAATTCCAAACTATTCTCTGATCTCTTACGATTTTACGCATGCAGCGAAAAGATTTTTACCAGATGCCTCATCAAAGGCCATGTAAGTTTTTCCGTCAAGATGCATGATTATATGGCCTAAGCACAACCAACGAAACCTAACACCATTGTTTTTTTAGTTTTGCTGCTACCTCCCACATCCGTTTCCTTGCTGCAGGGATTTCTGGAGGCAAATCTGCAAATATAAATATAGTGTCTTCCAATTGCAAACCCACTTTTTCTCTGATGATTTGAAACAGCTGCTCTTTGTGCTGGATATCTATAAATTCAACTAGAATGTCCGGAAATACTCCAGATAGGGCTGTCTTCGACACAGCCAAATGGTAAACTGTTGTAATCACATCTTGATTCACATCTGCCATTCCCAGCAAAGATGAAAGCCAGAGATTTAAAGAGGTACGCAAGTCTTCTTTTAATGAGTAATTTGTTAAGACTCCTCTGATTTTAGCTCTCCGTTCTCTTAGTTTAATATTCTGCAATATAATTTTGTTCTTTGCTCACGTCTCAGAGTCCTTGACTGCTTTCATTTCTGTCTTTGTCTTTGCGGTAGCTTGCGAAGCCATTTCTGCTTTCTTGTCCATTTTTCTCATTGCTGATGTCAATTATTCTTTTTTCTTGTTCATTGGTTCTACTATTTTTTTAAGTTGTCCTATTTCTGTTTTTAAATGTCCAGTCTCACATTTTATAGAGTCAATTCCTTTACTAAATTCATTTTTACCCTCACTCTTCCCCCATTTTCACAAAGCCCCCCAACATGGCTCAGACCTCCCTTAAGTTTTGCTACTGAACTGTGCTATAAAGCTATGATATAGTGTAGTAAAGGTAAAGGTTCCCTGGCTTGAAAGCCAGTCGAATCCGACTCTAAGGTTGTGGTGCTCATCTCTGTTTCAAAGCCAAAGAGCCAGCGCTGTCCAAAGACGTTTCCGTGGTCATGTGGCTGGCATGACTAAACACCAAGGCACACGGAACACTGTTACCTTCCCACTAAAGTGGTACCTATTTATCTACTTGCAATTTCTTGCTTTTGAACTGCTAGGTTGGCAGGAGCTGGAACTAGGGAGTAGAGCTCACTCTGTCATGTGGTACACTCGGGTCTCGAACTGCTGAACTACCGACCTTCCACAGCCTGCAGTTCAGCGTCTTAACCAGTAGGGAAAGTAAAAAGTCTTTTACAGGGCTCAAGGGGGGAAGTGAAATAGCATATGGCAGCAAATTTCCCACATTTTTTGAAAGGGGAGCTTAGCTACATTCCAGCCCTGTAGTGGCCACGTGGGAGCACCTGCATGGACACTCCTCCCACAGCCACCCCATAGTGTCTTCTTTGGGCCAGGCAAATGGGAATTTTTAATTTTATCTGGCTCAAAGGAGAAAAGAACAAGAAGCTAGACGAGTTGTGCCTGGATTGGGCATGATGTCATATGGACACTTCCATTTACTGTGGGGGAAATCCCTGTGTGGATGCAGCCTGGGCTAGAGCGTCAATCCAATTCACTGCTTTGATTCTCTGATTTAGTTTCTTCTGGGCTGCAGAAGCAAGTCGTCCAGATGACTGCAAAAGCCCCTTTTTTCTCTGGAAACTCTGTCCCATAAAACTGCAGGTGGATGGAGAGGGAATTATATGGCACACACTGATTCAGCTCATTGCCTAAAACGTCTAAGCTGTCTGTTCCATTACTAGGTGACTAATCATCTTTATTTGGGTTATATGTTATCTTGGTCCTGCATTGGATTTCTGATGTGTCTGTTGAGGGCAATAGAAGACATTACGTAGCTGTGAAGTCAAGTGAATTCAAAATGCATCCCCTTTAAGGAGTTAAGAACTGTAAATATTTGTTTGGTGACACTTCCAATCTGAAAGTAATGTTTAATGCATGTTATTTACTAAATGCTTTGTTGGCCTACTGAAGGCAGATGTGAAACTGTTGTTAATGTTCACTGCAGTACCTTTTCCTTTCCTCTTATGGGGACCACCTCCTGGTTTCATTTTCAAAACATGGAAAGAGGATGGGTCTATGAGCTTTAAAAGCCATTGACTGTATTTAGTACTGTCTATTGCTTTTGAATTGAAATGCCTATTTCCTGATTTAATTGTTTTGTCCCAGATGCCAGACCCCCATTAAATAGCAAATGG
This sequence comes from Gekko japonicus, assembly GCF_001447785.1. Taxonomy (NCBI): domain Eukaryota; kingdom Metazoa; phylum Chordata; class Lepidosauria; order Squamata; family Gekkonidae; genus Gekko; species Gekko japonicus. The sequence continues at coordinate 74,492 of NW_015165879.1, forward strand.
TGCCTTTTTGCCCTTAGACACAGAGCTATTTCTGCTAGAGATGAGCCACAGGAAGAATACTGCTCAGCAGGGGATGATGAAATATATTGTTTCCCCAATAAGCATTCAGAGCTAGCCTGGTCTTCCATTTTTATGCCACTCTACCATGCAATGCAAATAGGCAGCACTGCGCTGTGTTCCCCATGGCCAATTATTCTTTTGTATTTTGACAGATGAACAAGCATTGTTTGTTTATTTAGCTCCACATTTGAGCACACTGAGAAGCAAAATATGACATTTCAGCCCAGTTTATTTTCTATTCCTTATTTAGTCCCTTAGCTGATTCATCCTAGCTGTGGAGAAATGATACCTCATGCCACCAGGAATTCTCATAAAATTCAGTTATAGGAGTAAGGAAGTTTATGGTGATTCAGGGCCAGTTCCAGGTTTTGGGAGGCCCAGGAAGACAGTGCGCAGGGACCTCCTTCTTCCATCTTTCTGTCCCCACATCTGCATGTGTCTCACCTGCTCATACATCCTTCTCCCATTTGCAAGCTCTTCCACTGCCCATGCTCAGTTGCCTGCGCCACCTGCACACCCTTTCCCCATCAGAACTGGCTAATGTATACAACTGAAAGTGCTGCTGCCATTGCCACCCGGAGTGCCACAACTCACATGCCCTTCTTCCTTGATGGGCAGCTGGGAGCATGGGTATAGACAGGCAGCAGGGGAGTTGTGTGGATGGGGGTCAGTGGCAGTGGGCCCCACCAGAAGTCCTGGACCCTGGCAGATGCCCCACCTCAGGATATGCTGATGCTGGCCCTGACTCTGTTGTTGTCTACAAGGCTTGAAATTTCACATGCTTTTCACTGCCTGGTATCTTCCAGGATTGAATTGCCAGTGCACTGTCTTGTTCACAGATGGATTGCTTCTGACTCCTGGCCCCTCTGGTACTGGAATTGTTGGAAAAGATGCCCATGGCACTGTGGCGCCGTGGAGGGGTGAGGCTGGGCAAGCCATAGAATGTTCTTTGGCCCTGTGTACCAGGCATAGCTACACTAGGGCCTGCAGGGCTTTTGAGGACTTCAGGACAGAAAGGCAGCTGCACTGCAACAGATACAGCCCACTCCAGTGGACCACCTAATGCAACACAGCATGCAGCTTTATCCTGTGGGCTATTCAGTCAGCACTATAGCTGGCCTCCTGCTAGCATTGGCCTTCTATACCAAGGCCAACAGGGAGGTGGATAACACAGAGGAGATTAGAGTTAGGAGGATGTTAGAGGCAGCTTTTGACTCAGTGCCTAGGCAACGATTATGGGAGAAACTGAATAAATAATCTATGGAAAAGAGTCTTGTTTTTCTGATCCAACAACTATATGATCAGCCTACTGCCCAGGTGAGATGTCGCCCATCTGGTGAACTGACCAGGGCTATTCCATTGAGTAAGGAGTCAAGCAAGGATGTATCCTTGCTCCATTGTTATTTAACTTATATTTCAATTATTTAAGTTCTCATATTTCTAGAGATGAATTTCACTCACCTTGCCTGGCTCATATTAAATTACCTTGTCTTTTATATGAAGATGATACCGCTCTTCTGTCAAGATCTGTGGTTGGCCAATATAAACTTCCTTTTAGGAGTATTATACCAATGAGGGCTTACCTATTAATGTTACTAAGTCAAAGGTTCTTCTTTTCAGAAGAAAACAATGGATACAGAAGTATAAGTGGTCAGTAGCAGGTCAATCCATGGAACAAGTTGAGCATTTCAAATATCTAGGAGTTATTTTTCAAGCAAGCCGTTCTTAGAAGGTGCACTTGAACTCTGTTTTATTTATTTATTAGATTTCTATCCCGCCCTTTCGCCGAAGCGGCTCAGGGCGGCTTACATACAATTCTAAAACCAGCAAATACATAGATAAAATACAATAAAATTCCAAATATATACAATTAAAACCATTAAAGGAGGCAGTATCGTATAACAAAGTGCAAGTGCAGTGCAGCTGATGAAATAGATTCTTACAAAAACGCATGGCGGAAAAGCTCTGTTTTCATGGCCCTGCGGAATTGCTGGAGGTCCCACAGTGCTCTAATCTCACTGGGGAGCTCATTCCAGAGCGTCGGCACCACCAGGGAGAACGCCCTGGTCCTAGTCGCTGCCAACCTGGCATCCCTAGGCCCGGGGGGGAGGGCAGGCAGTTTTGTGTTTCAGATTGCAGTGCTCTCTGGGGAACATACAGGGAAAGGCAGGCCCCTAACCATAAAGGGCTTTAAAGGTCAAAACCAGCACCTTGAAGTGAATCCGGAACACTATTGGTAGCCAGTGCAATGGCTTTAGCACAGGCTGGATGTGCTCCCGCATAGGGAGAAAGCAAGCAAACACTGTATAAATAACGCAGACCACAATTGCTCAAAAGTCATGCAAAACAGGGGTAGTTTATATTAGAATAACAGAGGACCACATATATCAGTAAACTAAATTTACATCATACAATGTACAGGTCCATGAGTAATGCAAGTCCATAAATGGTACATAGATAAGAATAGTGCAAGTCCATAAATGGTACATAGGACAAAGACCGGATTTAGATCTTCGTTTTGATAGCTCTTCTTATCTATGTACCATTTATGGACTTGCACCATTTATGGACTTGCACCATTTATGTGGTATATGATAATAACTGCTAGAATGACCTATGCTCAATGTTGGAAGCAGGATGAAGTTCCGGAAATTGGAGATTGGATTAAAAAAATACTTTTTATGGTTGAAATGGACAAGTTGACACGGAAACTTAATAATATGGAAGCAGAGGACTTCTCTGCAGACTGGAAAGACTTAAAAGATTATTTGGAAAAGTATTGGGATGTAAGAGACAACTTATTTTGTTTTAATAACTTTTGAAGGTTTAAAGATTAGCAATGTAGAATGATAAAAATAGAAGTGTAATAATGTAAGAGACAATATATTTTGCTTTATTAACCACTTAATGTTTAAAGATTAGTAATGTGAAATGATAAAAATAGAAGTGTAATAATGTAAGAGACAATATATTTTGCTTTATTAACCACTTAATGTTTAAAGATTAGTAATGTGAAATGATAAAAATAGAAGTGTAATAATGAAGGTTTAGTTACCTATTGAACGTATTAGGGGAAAGGGGATGGAAAAAGAAAATTGAAGATTTGAGCAGGAGGTTGTAGCACTGTGGGAAGCCAAGTAGAGGAGGGAAAGGGAGGAGGGTAGGATGTAAACTGGGAGAAATGTGTAAACATGTGTTGGACTTTGTTGATTATATCTTGAATAAAATGTTTTTTAAAAAATCAAATCTGTCAATGGGACTATTGCATCACTCAACAGTTTCTTTAGATTCTCTCCTTTAATTTCCGGGACCCCTTGGAACCAAATTTGCTTTCTCCATTTGCAGCTGTAAAAGTTGTACTCTTCCGTAGCTTGTTTCATTTCCAGCTTTTGCACCTTTTTCTTGACTTTTGTAGTATTGGCGTCCATTTCCTTCATAATCTCTGCCATTTGCTCTGTTGCATTTAAGGATTTAGTCAATTGTAGCTGCTGTGAAGCCAAACTCTGACCAATTGTTGACAATTATTGCTTGATTTTAGTCATCTGATCCAGCAGAGGGCGCAAGGAATCTGCCAACAGTTTAGAAAGCTCAGTGGTATCTTCCGTTCGAGGTCTGCCCACTAGTTTCACTTTCAACAGTTTGTCTTTATCTGGTTTCTTCCCCGCCATCTTTTGGATTATTTACTTTTCTTAAAGTTGCTAAAGTCTCTGATATTCGCCCATATGCTTATCTGCACTCTGGTAAGCCTCTTCAAAAATTTTAGATGGTTATTTTTCCGCTCCCCCCTCTTTATTTCCATGTTTTCGTTTGTGCGTTTGGGAGGGGCCCCTCCCCCGCTCGCTTTCTGTCACTCTTTAAGAGGGGCAGCTTTAAAAAAAAATCTTCATGCTTGCTTCAACCCGACTCACAGTTCATTATTGGCCAGCCGGCCTCGCTCAGCATCGTTTTTTCTCGCTCGATCTCCAACGCTTGTCCCGGTCAGCAGCACTAGTACCATGTGGTCACTCAGCGGCAGGACCTTCGGGGCGGGGGAGCACCTCAATTCTATGACATCGTGCCGGCGAAGAGGTTGCCCCTCAAAAGCCCCCTGGCTAGGAGCCTTTTACCAAGGCTCCGGGGGGGGGCACAACCCATTGCACCCCTCCTACACGCCGGTGTGGAGTTTGCATCCCTGGGATGTCCGGGAGATGCGTCTGCCTGCGTGTCGCCATAAACCGGAAGCCCCGGTCTTGTTTCCTGTTGACAGATAAGGGTACTTCCTGGCTCTACTATAAGCACTTCGGAAACATAAAAGAACCAGAAGGGAAAGTAATGCAAATGGATGATGCAACTTCTCTTCTACCCTTTGATAGACGGATCATAGCACAATATTAAATGGACTCTTAAGCTCTATGCATTGGAAGAAACTATGCCACTATGTCAAGTTCATGAAAAATAATATCACACTTGAGAGGGCATGTGTCTTTATGCCAGAAGCTGTGTTCCACTCTCACTTAAACCAAGTGACACATTCTCCTGTAATGAAAAGAAGTCCATTACTGATGTATTGAAAAAGGAAGGTAAAGTGAAACAGTTGGTTTCCTGAGCTTTGAAAATTGATCATTATCTGCTAGACCACCCTTACCCCCCAAATCTAAAAATCAATCAAGTTTACTTTCATTCTAGTTAAGAGTTAGCATGCCAATTTCCTTCACTGTGTCAGCTGGAAAAGAAATATTCTGTATCAGCAGACATGCTTTCCTTATCTTCTATCAATCTGACAAACAGGAGGATATAAGCACAGTCACCCTGAACACAATACTGTCAATCTGAAGATCAAAAAAGCAAGTTACAAAAACTGTGTGTTTGAAGGAACTGGTTATACAGGTATTTTCTGAATGAAGGCTGTTTCCTGCGTCAGTTTTTGACATTTCCTGTCTGTGCAGAGTGATCCAGCACACAGAGAAGTGCATGTGCAAAGGGAAACGCATACATATAGTAGGTTGATTGGGACACAGAATTCAGATAACAGGCAAGCCTTTTCAAACATTATCTCCTACTATGTCCCTCAAAGAGCACTATGCTCATCAGAACAACAGCTGTTGGTGGTCCCTGGCCCTAAGGACATCTGTTTAGCCTGGTGGAACACTCTCTCGAGTAAGATCAGGGCCCTGTGGGATCTGCTTCAGTTCCACGGGGCCTGTAAAATGGAGGTGTTCCACCAGGCCTTTGGTTGAGGTGATGGGTATCTCATTCTGGCCTCCCCTGCTCCACCCCCTGACCTGGTATGTTCAGCAACTGCTGGGGATGACCACCCACTGCCCTTTCTTAATCTTTAGCTATACTTTATAGAGCTAGAATGCTCCTAGGTTTATGGGCCATCTTGGTGTGCTTAATTTTGTACAGCTGTAAAACTGTAGAAAGTTTTTATTGTTTTATTTGTGTTTTTAATTGTTGTGAGCCACCCTGAGCCCTGTATGCAGGAAAGGGTGGGATAAAAATCTAATAAATAAATTAAAATATAATCCATACATGCCAGAAGGCTGGCAGCTGTGTTTAGTCCTGATATATAAGGTTGCCATGTGATCTGAAATGGGCAACACACAGGTTTTCAGATTTAGTATGCATGAACCAGAACCCTGGAACATCAGGGTTTCGTGTAGTATGTACAGAGGCTCTATACATGTGCAAAATCCAGGGATTGTCTCTTTCAGATTTCATGGCAATTATGTCTATCGGGAGGATTATAGGTAGCATACTGTTCCAGTGCACACAGCTGGCAGTATGCACTATCAGTATGCACAATCGTAGTGTCTGAAAACTGCTGCAGAAAGAGTTGGAAGCAGGATCTGCAACTTTTTCTGCAAAGGATCTGCAAAAAAACCTTTTCTAGAGACAATGAAAGGTACAATATATTTGTTAATTATTCCTCTGGACACATCCCCTGAGATGAAACTTCTACAGACTGTATCCCATATGCAAGGGACTCTCCCTTCCAAATTGCAGAAAAAAGGCTCCCTGTTTTAGAAGCCATTAGAAACCTCCCTTGCCGGGTGGTGACAAGAAGGCCATTTCTTCTTCTGTACTTCCCATCACTGGGATCCTAATGTGGAAGAACTTGGATTTGGGGGGCCTTTTGAAAACAAAAATGGAAGTGTTCTTAAATTGTGTCCACACATATGGACTCTACACAAAGTTCCTTGATTTCAGCATTTTTTGTTACAGCCTATGCCTAACTTACTACATTTTCTATCAAGGGGCCAGTGGGCTTGTGTGGAGATAAGAGTACAGGAAAGCAAGGTCTTGACTTCCATTTGCACCTGTGCTCTGTTTGTGCAAAATACATTTCACCCTTTCTCTCGTTACATTTGAATGAGTGGACTCATGCACAGTTATATATTCCAGGTATTGCTTTTAGATGAGGAGAGTTTTCTGAGCCCTCTTTTGAATCATGCAATGTGTATGTACTTTTTTTCTCCTGTTGGTGTCCACTGTGTAAAAGTGGCAAGCTGCCTGTCTTGAGGGGGTGGAGAATGGTCCACAGGAAGGCTGGCTTCGGGGTCTTTGGCTCCCTCTGGAAGGGGCCTTTCACTTGACAGAAGACACAAGTAACACCTTTGTTTGCAGGTGCCATACTTGGGGGCAGAGAGGTTAGGCAGGATTTCTATAGTATCTGGCAGCAGTCTGGTCTACCCAGAATCCTTCTCAAATCTTTTCAATGGGGCTTATTCCCAGAAAACCATCCTTAGGAATGCACTGTGCATCAAACTCCCGGTACCTTCTCCCACAGTGTGCAAGCAGAATGGTTATCCCATTTCTGCAATAAGACAAATGCTTAATAATTTTAATGGCTCAAGCTAATACCTCTGGTTATTAAGAATGCAATCCCTCCCCAAAACAGCAATGCGACTGGGGAAAATACTGTGAATAGAAACTTCCATCAGAGATCATGTTTTGTTGGCTATATGTTCTGATGGGG
>NW_015165879.1:81546-112915 GCF_001447785.1 Gekko japonicus
CCTTTCCTGCCTCTGAAAAGTTAACAACTGAAAGCAGAACACAGCTGTGGATTCACAGCTCCACTGGGGAAATGTCTAGCTATGGCCTAGTCAGTTCGGATCTGAAAGATGGAGGAAATTTCATTTTGAAAGATTAATGATCACAGTTTTAATTCGCTTGTGATATAAAGGGCAAAACTAACAAATGGAATCTTGCACTTAATAGAACAGAAAGCTCAATAACTGATGTTTGAGACATTATTTGGCATAATGAAGCTTTTCAACGTCCTTTGTAATAATTCTAGGTTGTAGCTGAGATTGCTTTATTTGTATTTTATAGTTTTTTTCTTTTTCTAATGGCTTTTATGTACATATTTACTGTATTATTAGTTTATAATATAGTAATAATAATTTTAAAGGCTTTTAACTACTTTCTGAATACACAGTATGCAGGCTCTTCTTCAAAGTTGCCATATGCTGGGTTCTAGATCTGCAATAGTATAGGTTTTAATATAGGTTTCCAAAGCACTACAATCCCAAGGTCATGATAGCAAACAGTGGAAACATTATATAATTATGAAGAAGGCTGACCACTGTGAAAATACCTAGTGTCTATGACCCTAATTTGGGTCAGACCTCTCATCAGATAAGGTTGTGTCCTTAAAAGTACAGTTGGATGTCTTAACCTAATCCAATAATCTTTACAAAATGCATTGTTTAATCTGACATCAAGCACAGGTACAGCTCACTGGCTTCCATGTTATTTGCTTTTTAAGAAATATGAATGAGAAATGTAAGATGTAGCACCTTATAGCCATTCATATTTGCTGTATACTGTAAACAGTGTGATCAGTTAGCAGTGATGTTTCTAAATCTTGTAACTGGATTTCAGAATGTCTAACTCCGAAAGTCATTCTGACTTTCCATTGGCACTTAAACTAGGGTTACGAGGTTCCCTCACTGCATCAGTGGAGGGATTTGGGGGGAGGGCATTGTGGGACGTTGCCCAACGCAATCACATCACCCAGAAGTGATGTCATTGCATTGGCAACATTGTGTGCAATGCTCTGATTTGAGGGCAAAACTGTATGGTTTTCAGCCAAATTTACCATTAAGTTTTGTTCTCAAACCAGGGCTGTAGGAGAGCAGTGCAGACATCTGCATGGCAAACCTGAATGGATTCACTGTTCTCCTGGCTAGAGATTGGGAACCCAAAAGTATTTGTGTGCTGAGAGCATGAGGTACTGCTTAATGACACAGTCATTTGGCCTTGGCAGAGTTGCGAGAGAGAGATAGCAGACAGCTGCCTGTACGCACATACACACATATTCCTTAGTTCATGTCTCATGACAGGATGCTGTGATGTATGAAGGGGAGGGGGAAAGGAGGAGACTGATTTTCAATAAATATAGCTGGTGAGTGAGAGCATTGATTCATTCAGTCAGCTTTCTGCAGAAGCTGTTTGTGTCCTGTCTTCTTTGAACCCCGGCAAACTACACAGGGCATCCTGTGTAATGTTCCCAATGTGATGACGTCGCTTCTGGGTGATGTCATTGTGTTGGAGATGTCACACCAAGACGTGGCTGTTTGGGAGTGGGGTTTCCCCTGCTGGCCCTCTGCTGGGACCTGGGGACCGGCAACCCTAACTTAAGCCTAGTTCATAATGAGCTCACCTCTGTTGCTACATGTCCAGTGATAGGACCCACACTGCACTTGCAGGTGCAACTAATCTCAGCTCAGACAACCACACACAGCTTGCAGCTACTTCAACCTGGCCAGGATCCACCTGAAAGAGGCAGGGTGGGTCTGCAGACTCTGGGTTAAGCAGACTGGTGGAGGGTGGGAAGAACCCAGGAGGTGACTGAAGCTGAGACAGGGCAGGGTTTGGGAAGGGAAGGGCCCTCAGCAAGGTACAATGCCACAAAGGCCACCCTCTGAAGCTGTCATTTTATCCAGGGGAAATAATCTCTATAGTTTGGAGATCAGTTGTAATTCTGGGACAACCCCAGGCCCCACCTGGAGGTTGGCAACTCTGATCACAGCAGAGCAAGGGTGTTGTGGTCTTGATTGGTCCTAGGGGGAGGACCGTCTTAGAAAGGCTTAGTGTTAGGAGAGGCCACAGTTTTAAGACACTGTTGCCACCAAAAGTCTAGCAACTATGGGATTTGTAGCTCTTCCTAGCCTAGCAGCAATTTGTGGCTCTTCCTAGTGTAGCAGCCTGTTCCATGTGAATATATATAGCAATGTCCCCCAAACACATATGTTAAGAAAAGCAGTGTTGAGCAGAGAAATTACAGCTCCATGGGTATTTGAGCTTTTACTTCTCCACTGCAGATCAGCTCCAAATGATGCATCTGTCACGGTGTTTCATGTGTTTCAGATATGTTTGTGTGAAGATAAACATCAATGCCACAGGAAAAATAGCTGGGGGGAGGTCCATTTAGAGCTGAAGAAGGTGCCAATTCCCCCACAATTTTTTGCCCAAGATCACAGTTTTTCAAAGCTGCTTTTCTGTTTTTTGCTTTTTTTGATTTTTTTTAAGCTATGCCAGGGCACCACTACATGTGTTTGTGTGTAATGTGTGCTTCATTCCCCAGAATTTGGACTTTGAATCACTCTTCCCACAGTTTCTGCCCCTTTTGTTCTATGCAAATGGCCTGCAAATGTAAGCACTTCCCTGAATAATATCTCATCTGGATTAGTAGTTAAACCATCATACTCTCTACATTTTTATGCTTCTGGAAAACTGAATGAATGAAGAGTTATCCTCTAAAATTACTCTTTTGGCATTCAATAATGGAAGATTTTGGCAATACATAAAAGCTGAGGGCAAGGACATCCATAACCTAGAGTAGCCTGCTCTTCTCTTTTAGCTTTGGAGACTTTACCTGCTGATTTCATTGAAAGGAATTAGAGCAGCACTATAAATTATGACAACTTGCCTGGCCGTTCTACATGAGCCTTTTTAAAGCTGCTTCTTTTAAATGTAAGATCACATTTGGACAGGAACAGTGTTTTACAAGGGTGAACACAAAAACAAACACAGCCTTGCTGAATGTCATGTTAATTTTTATTATTTGATTTTTTTCATTGAATGCTTTCTTATAATGTCTTCTAACAAGAAGATGCTGTATGTTTCTTAAAATCACCTCTGTTTTAAATAATTAGAGGAAGCCAAATTTAACTCGTTCTTTCCTTATAGAAATTAGTTCCTCAAACTAGTGTTAGCTCTTCCAGTGAACTGTGCAATTGTATGCAGTTACTCCACTCTAAGCTCCATGGGTTGTACTACAAGAAAGAGGATGAGGAGGATGAGGTTGGATTTATACCCCGCCCTTCACTCAGAGTCTCAGAGCAGCTGACAAACTCCTTTCCCTTCCCCTCCCCACAACAAACACCCTGTGCGGTAGGTGGGGCTGAGAGAGCTCTTTTAAGAACTGCTCTTTCAAGAACAGCTCTGACAAAACTATGGCTTGCCCAAGGTCATCCAGCAGCTGCAAGTTGAGGAGTGGAGAATCAAACCCAGCTCTCTTAGATTAGAATCCAGTTGGGTGAGCCAGAGGAGGTGGATAAAGAGGAAAAGGACAGTAAGTCCACTTAACCACTACACCAAACTGGTTCTTTCCTAGCACTCACCTTTCCTATGTATTGGGCTAATAATAGTAATTCCTTTTTTTTTTTTTGCCCCCCCCGAAGGGGATTTTTTTTAAATTGCATTTTATATAAGGACTACAAACTACAATGAAAATAGGGGAGGGGAACTACATTTAAGGAAAAAGAAAAGATAACTACTACTAACTAAAAACCCAAGAGAGGAGATCATCAAATTAGCTTGTACACAATGCCATCCCTTAAAACACTAACAATTTTATGAACTTAGTCAGATATGCTAATATAACTTTTAAATCTTAAATTTAGCTGTTGGAAAAAGACCCCTAAGCATCTCAATATTAACAACAGTATTTTCAAAGGCACAATTCAGAGTCCTTCAGCCTTCATTTTTTCTTATCCTGTCTTTTCCACAGTTTATAAGGACTTTTAGGAGCCGCTGTCCCTTTCTCAGAGAGAGAGTCCTCTCCAGAAGACCCCGAGTCCAGCTCGCCACTGGACTTACTGTCCTTCAGGCACCTCCTCTGACCCAGCTGTGCTCCAGTGGGCTGAGCCTGCACACAGCACCTCCGTGGCCAGCCCAGCTACCTATCCCAGCCCTGGAAGGGATCTGAGAGTGGAAGACAAGCTGCCCCTGGCGCCGCGCCGTGGGAAGGGGCAGGGGGATAGTCCACCTTCAAATCTGTCACTGGGGCCAATGCTTCGCTCATTATTTGCTTCAGATTCTCACCCTTAGTCTCTGGGACACCTTGGAAACGAATGACCAGGTTTGCCCTTTCCAATTGTAAAAGCTGTTCTTCTGTTGAAATTTGCTTCTTTTCCAATTTTTGTACCTTTTTCTTTACCTTTTGAGCAGTGGCGTCAACTTCTTTCACTTTCTCAGCTGTTTGTTCTGTAATTTTAAGAGACTTGTTCAATTGTGTCTGCTGAGTAGTGATACATTGGTTCATTGTTGACAGCTGTTCCTTGAGGTTAGTCATCTGGTCCAGCAGGGGGCGCAGGGACTCTGCCAACATTTTGGCCAACTCGGTGGTTCCTTCTGGTTGTGGATTCTCAGCTACTTTCACTTTTAAAAGTTTCTCCTTCGCCGTCCTCTTCCCCGCCATCTTTATGAGTTGTTTACTTTTGCAAAGATTAGCAAAGTCTCTGAATATGCGCTCAAATGCTCATGCACACCTTGGTAAGTCTTTCCCAACAGGTTTAATCAATTTTGTTTCCACTCCCCCCCGGTCTCGCTTTTAAGTTTATGCGCATGGGAGGGGCCCCTCCCCCGCTCGCTTTACTTTCTAATCCGTGGGGTAGGGAGCTTTCTTTTTGAATTGCAAATATGCCTTAATCCGACTCACAGTTCATTCTTGGTCATACAACCTCATTTTAGCCTCCGTTTTAACCACTCGACCTCCAGCGCTTGCCTCAGTCAGCGTCACTTCTTCCATTCGGAGACTCAGCAGGAGGACCATCGAGATGGAGAAGCACCTCGATCCCCCAGCATTGCACTTGCGAAGAGGCGACCTCTCAAAAGTCCCCTGGCTAGGAGCCTTTCAGCCAGGCTCCATGGGAGGTAGCGATTCCTCGCCCCCCCTCCTTTCTGCTGGTGCACAGCTTTCACCCCCCGGGGAGCTCTGGGAGGTGAGTCAGCTCGGCGCACCACCATACACCAGAAACCTGAATAATAGTAATTTCTATTGGGAATGTTGCATGGAAAAAAGAGGGGGAAATTAACACATTATATTAAATTAGCAAAAAATCAAGTGCAGGTGGATTCTTTTTATAATGTTTGAAATCCATTTATATCTTTTGCCAACTGTTCCTCTACCATTTAAATACTAGGAATTTATGGAAAGATATTATTCAATAAATAATGCAGGTAGAGGCAAAAAACCTGCAAATATCTCTTGTTAAAACTATCAAACCAAATGTATAAAAATAATTGTAACCCTTTATGTTTTTAATTTTTTTCTTCTTCATTTTGTCATTATTTATTGACCTTTTTGCTTTCCCCCTCTTGTTTGTTGTGTTTTGTTAATGCATGGTTATGCGTATTTGCTGTGTAATGGAGTAATAACATTAAAAAGAACAAAAAAATTACTGGAGCAGCATATAAAATCTCTACTTTGCCTACTTATAGTCCAATTCTTATTGATGTGTAATACTTTCCCATCTCTAAATATTAGCAACTGGTACTAATTACTCTAGTTTCAGCTTTAGGGAAGTTTAGCTTATAGTTCAAAAGCATTGCATTTCCTGTAAATACTGAGTCTGAAAGAAAGCAAAGTTAAAGTATTAGCCTGGATTAAATTGGTAATTTATATATTTAATTGGGGAGTGTCCCCCCCCTTCTCAGTAAAGCACACACAAATGTCCACATGCAGATACAGATTGTCATACAAACCATGTTGATATGTGGCATGATCTCTTACTGGGGACATGTGTGAATTAAGCTCCAAGAAGAGATCAGGGCCCTGCGGGACCTTATGCAGTTTCGCAGGGCCTGCATGACAGAGCTCTTCTGCCAGGCCTTCAGTTAGGAGGAGCCGCCTCGATAGAGAACCCTGTCCCCTGAAGCCATCAGAACAGCCTGTGCCAGCTGCATAAGGTTAGATCTATGGGCTGACCACTAGGACGGTATATTGAAGGTTGGCAGCCATCTTTTAAAATCTTCTAAGATTTCTTTATTTATTAGTATCATCAATGTTAGCACCTTTTAATGTTACAATGTTTTATATGGTTTTAGGATTATTTAAACTGTCTATTGTGTGTTTTATCCTTTCTATAAGCCGCCCTGATCTGGCTCTGTCTGGGAGGGCAGGATATAAATCTGTTAATAAATAAATAAATAAAATAAACCATGTGAGCAGGACCAAGTTCAGGAGTCTGTCCCACTTGACTGCCACCTTCCTCCTTGCAGAATGTTGACTAGGGGAAAGAAATACTAAATTAACCTCCATGTGGCTGCTTAGTTTACATATGCTCTGTAAAATGTGGAACTGTGTGAGAGAGAAAAGGGGAAACAAAGAAAACAGAATGCCCTGTAAAGTATCTGAAGCTTACATGCATTTGAAGGCAAAGGTTTCCCTTGCTTGAAAGCTAGTCAAATCCGACTCTAGGGGGCGGTGCTCATCTCCATTTCCAAGCCGAAGAGCCAGTGCTGTCCAAAGACTTCTCCATGGTCATATGGCCAGCATGACTAAACACCGAGGCACACAGAACGCTGTTACCTTCCCATCAAAGCAGTACCTATTTATCTACTTGCAGTGTCTTGCTTTCGAAGTGCTAGGTTGGCAGGAGCTGAGGCCAGAGACAGGAGCTCACTTCGTCATGTGGCACTAGGGTCTCAAACTGCCGAACTACAGACCTTCCAGTCTGCAGCTCGGCATCTTAACCTCTGAGCCACCACAGCCCTTACATGCATTTAAGTAGAGCTAAATGTTAATGGCTTTATCATATACATTGGGCTGGGTTTCTGGGAAGTATCAGAGATTTGATAGGAATTACACTGATCAATAACCTCACACATAGAAAACTAAGAATATCTTAAACCAAAGAGTAAGATTATCAAGACTGCCTTTTAAAGGCGCATCTCCATTTGTTATAGTTTTCATTGTTGTTGTTTTTAAATCCTGTAGCAGCTTTTTGTATTCATGACTTTTCTCACAACAGGATGTTAACATTTTTTTAACATTACTGCTCATATTATCATGCAGGTTTTCACTTCTTAGGGTGGTGTCTCATGGTATTTTTATTGCTGTTCTTGCAACCGCTCCACTTCCTCCCCTCATCCAAGATTTAAAAGGCCCTCCAGCTAATCAGTGGGAGGTGTGGGAGAGGGGTGTCTGCCATTTGCACACCTTCCCTGAATTCCAAATGGCATTTTTCAAGCGGGGGCTACCTGCAACTGAACTCCAAGTGGCGGATTCACTGCTTGGAGTTTAGGGAAGGTGTGCAGCTGGCAGCCGCCCCTCTCCCACACCTCCTGCAAGGGAGAGGGGTGGCTGCATGCCTTCCCTGAACTCTGAGCTGCAATTTCTCTGCTTCGTAGGAGACCCCCCAGCCTGGGAAGCTGAGGAGAGCCTCGTCCAAGGCGACAGTCACCGTAGAGTCAATATAGCGACTAGAGACAAATGCCGGAGCAAGCAGACACAATTGAAAGTTTTAAAAATGCATCTAACAGATCTCTAAGGCTCCAAAATATGAGTTAAGCAATGTTCAAATGTTACAAAGCAAACATGAGCCTTGGTAGAAATTAGAAGCACCTACAAACAACACCTGGGCTGAGGGGGAACTCAAGACTCCCCCTCCCTCCCAGCAAAACCTGAAAAGCGGTTTTAAATCGAGAATAATAGACTTTAAGCTAATCTAAACCAAAGAAAATCTTAATGAAGTCAGAAACTGCATGCTAGTATAAAGCCGACCAAAATCTTTGAACTTTTATCTTGTTTTGGAAAATTTACTTCTTGTTGATATTATGGTGGGGAGAGGGCAGAAAATGATGCTGGAGAAAACTACTCCCTGGAAATAATCAACCAACGACTCCCTCCTGGAACCAGGAAGTAAATACAGACTTCTCTACATTGCTAGCAAATGCACTGCACCCTCTAATGGAGCAGATGACTAATCTCAACACTAAATTGGAAACTGTCCAAAAACAACTGACTCAAATGGATAAAAGAACCTCAGTTACAGAGAAAACAATAAAAATGATGGGGGAAAAGACTGAGAGCATTAACAAAAAAATGGGTGAAGTGGATAAAGAAAGATCTTTTGATAAAACACGAATACAGCTCCAGCTGGAAAGATCCACATATGTCTTACATTTCCAGGGGATCCCTAAAATGTTGGCAGACTCCTTGCGCCCTCTGCTGGACCAGATGACCAACATGATCCAACAGCTGACAACTTTAAATCAGAACCTTGCAACTCAGCAGCTCCAATTGACTGAAACTGCAAAAATGATGGAGCAAACAGCTGAGAAGGTGAAGGAAATAGATGCTAACACCTAAAAAATTAAGAAAAAGGTGCAAAAGCTGGAAAAAAAGCAAGCTTCGGAAGAATCTCAATTTTCACAGCTGCAAACAGAGAAAGCAAATTTGATCCTCTGGTTCCAAGGAGTCCCAGAATTAAAAGGCAAGAATCTAAAGCAACTCTTGAGCGAAGCATTAGGCCCAGTTACAGATTTGAAAGCAGATTACATTGTAAGCAAAATGGGTGTGGTCTATAGGGCCTATTATGTATACATCAAGAAAAACAATCTGCCTGGGGAGATAGTGGTCCAATTCTCGAAGAAACATGTGAGGGATTTAATCCTGAAAGGAACTACTGGAGTACCCTTGAAAATGGGGGACAATACCATCAGGATCCTAAAAGACATCCCATTTGAAATAAGACAAAAGAGGAATAAATATAAAGATTCAATTCTTTTTCTTCAAACAAACAGCCTTGCCTATAGATGGTTAATTCCAGAAGACGTCGTTTTCAAACTACACAATAAAAAAGAAAAGATTGACTCTGTCTCCAAAGCACGGGAGTTCCTGAGACTGCAACTGGGAGAGACAACCGAGGTCGCCAAGGAAGAAGATGACAGCAAATCCAATGGCGAATTGGACTCGTCTTCTGATGAGGAGTCTGCTTCTGAAAAGGGGGCCGCTGCCCCCAAACATGCATTCCAATTGAGGATTAGAAAAGACAAAACAAAATGAAGGCTGAAGGACTCTGAATTGTGCCTTAAAATTCTTCTTTATTATTGATGATGCTCTTGAGGTTCTCTTTAAACAGTTAAATTGATGGATAAAAAAGATAAATAATTTAGCATAACCGACTATGTTCAATGTGATATTAGCAATTTTAGACTAACATTAACATGAGCTGTTGTTATGATCTCCTATTCTTGGGGTTTTAGTTATTAGTGGTTTTCTTTCCTTTCTCCGTAGATGTAGCTACCCTTCCCTATTTTTTCGTTGTAGTTCGTAGTCTATTACAAAAAAGCAATAAAAAATCCCCTCCGGGGGGCTAAAAAAAAAAAGATTCCCATCCTATGCAGTTGGGACTGGGAGCATATGCCAGGGCATCTTATGTTCCTTTTCAGCTTGCCTTTTTAATTTCAGACATAGCACACAGTAAACAGGTGCTCAGGATTTCAACTTGTATATGGTTGGTAATCTGTATGTAATCTCATTAAGCATTCCCTCTACTTGGTAGTTAATAGAAACTGGCTGTGATTCAGAATAGTTTTGTCTTTGGACTAGTTCCCAAATGTAAGAACACAGTATATCCATGATTAGAAATCAGACAAGCAAGACTGGATGGATGGAGAGATGAACAGTCAAAGAGCTAGACAATCACTGAGATGTCAAATTAGTGCAAACATGTGGAAAGGTCAATGGAAGGAGGCAGAGAAATCTATCCCAGCATGGATTTCAAATAATAGGAAATTGTCCAAGTATATTCCAAAGCCATAAATTGTGACTTTCCCTCCATCTTTATATGATTTTTTTCCAGTCTTGGATTAGGTGTTGCACACTGGAGTAACTTTAAATTTTATTATCTTGGAAATTCATAGCCTGTCCAGTGCCAATAAAAACGAAGAAAGTCTTAACTTGCTTTTAGAAGCCAAAACAGTTGGTCTGTTTTAGTGGTTTTAAATATGTTTTAAAATATGACAGTGCCTGGCACAATGATCCTCCAGTCTTTTTTTAACCCCCTGGCAATGCTTCTCTCTTCCCTCCCTTCCTATATACAGAAGCAATATTAACAACAAAATACATGCAGGACGTACTGAGGCAGGACAGTGGAAGAAACCATGATTTTCATCAGCCAATGCATGGCCCCGGTCACACGGGCAGGAAACTGCAGAGGAGAAGCGTGGCTGTTTGCCTTGGGGCAAACTACTGCGCAGTTACGCGATCAGACCTCCTGTGGACGTCCTGTGGAGGTACCGTGGAGGTTCCATGGCAAGGGAGAGGTGCCGATCACAGGACAAGCCGGCGCGCAACGAAGAAGCGCGCGCCGCAGCAAACTGTTTTTTATTTTTGTGTACATGACAAATGCGCATGCTCCGTTGGGTGCGCATGCGCATCCACAGAGACTTGGACAAAAAAACCACACCTTATTTGCAAGGGGACATGGGCGGGCGCTGGATGCCTCCGGAAACGCGATCAGACGCCCGCCCTTGCCCCGCAGCTTCCGGAAACTAGTACCTCCAAGGTACTAGTTTTTTGCCACGCAGTTTCGGCTGGAAGCCTCGGTTGAGCCACGGGAGTGCTACGCTTCCCAGATGTGCTGGTGAGATCGCGCCCGGAAACTCCGGCTGTTTTCCGTCTCACTTGTGTGGCTTCTGTTACGTGTGACCGCAGCCCATGTATAACTACATTGCTAAGATTTCTCACATATTTCTCCAAAGGTTTTTTTTTAATAGTTCCTCTCAAATGTAGGGCTGCTTCCATTTGGAGAAAAACAAGGAAAAATAACAATTAGTCTTTGCATGTATGAAGACAGATTTAAATCTGACTGAAAGGTCACTCAAAGGTCATGTGAACACTCAAGTCATTTGCATGAGTTTCTATATGGATCACTCCCAGCCTTGCAGGGATAGTCTGGAACACAGCACAGTTTTTTGGTAGGAAGATCAGAAGTTGATGCTCAACTAACAAGGGATCAGCTGAGACTTGGTTTCTGAATCCCTCCTTGTCACAAAAACTACATTGCATCCCTGCCTTGGGAAACTTCACAGTACTCCAGTCCCCCATCACCATCAGCTGCGATTTTGCTTGAGTGTTTGTGCACTCCTAGCATCTGGTATCCACAAAACCTGGTCATGACTCTGCTACATTAGTGCAGGGATGTGAAATGTAGCATTATTTATATTGTTTGTTATTGCATGATTTGCTAAACTTATTATCATCTTATTTCTATGCATATGCAATAAAATCCTCATCCCCTGAGACAATAGCCTAGTCCAGAGATGTTGTTACACAATAATGGGTTGCTCGCTGGCTACTTTGTATGATCCTCCCCCTCTTCTGCTAAGCCCGTGATCAGCACTGTCATTCCTGAGAGCCCTTTGTGGGCCTGGGGTCCACCATTATGATGTGCACAGTATACTCAGGGTCAATGCTCCCTCTAAGCTGTGGAGTCTTGTGAGCAAAAAGTCTACTTTATGAGCTACTGGCATTAAAGTTGTGAGTGAGCGATTTAGCTACTGCATAAATTAGTTTGGTCTGGAGCCATCCTTCCTGAGCTAAGACAAAAATGTGTGAACCAGAGGCTAAAAAACTGTGAGCTTAGAGGGAACACTGCTCAGGGTACTAGTTCACCAAGGAAAGGGACTCATGGAAGTTTGGTGTTTTCAGTTCTCATCCCCACAAAAATACCTAGCTGTCTTAGAATGCTTTTATGTTTTATGGAACTAGAAATAAGAAGCATGATAGAAGTGGATATTAGCATGAGAACATGTGATTATTGCTTAAGCACTGAACTTAATAGAAGACTGTAGTTAATTGGTTTATCTGGTGAGCTGCTGCTACTCCTCTTACATTTGTAAGGCATAAACAATAATACAACAGATCTTAATTGCTCTGAGAGAGTGATTAGAGGGGTGTGTATGGGCATTTCATGTGTTGTTTTTCAGATTTATTTTGAAGTATACATGTGAAAAACAGGCCATTTCAAAGGCACTTGTATCTGGATTCTGAATAGACTGATAGCCATGTAGGAAGATTGATTTGCAGTCATATGCCAACCTGTTCTTTACAATGCACGTATAATTTGAGCTTAAGTGGATCTTTCTGTCAATTTGGCCACTGACATCTGTACTGCATTCCGGTTGTTGTAATTCATACCATGAAAGTCTAGTATTATTGTGGAAATTGTTAGTACTGCCTGGAAACAAGATTGATTTTTCAAATAATTTAAAGTGTGTATTGAACAACAGAATGACATATATTGTTTGCACTGAGCAAAAGTTTATTGAATAGTATCTCAGCAGTAGAGAATATAAACTAGCACGGTCTATACTCTTCAACCATCTCTTTATATCAGGGACAGTCCATAATTTATAGTATCCAATCCCTGGTAAAACACTCTTCATATTTTGCTTTTAGGCAAATATTGGTAATGCTGCTACAAAAAAAATGTGTTGGTGTATCACACATGTACATAGTGTGTCATGTGTGTGCACCAAACCGCTTCCATTTTCATCTCTTTCCCATAGCTCTCTAGACATTAAAATGAAACTTACAAGATGGGAGGAGATCTTTGACTTGACCTTCACTTATTTTAGCTAATAGCAGCCAGAAGGAGGGGAAGATTTAATTCAGGCAAGCACCACATTTCTTTCCCATTTAAATTGCCCTCCTCCATATTTTTCACATTGGAAAATGGCACAGGGAAAACAGTTAAACTCCACCCTATATATGAGCCTAGATCTAATTGGCCACAACAGGCTCTGGATGCAATCAGATGACCTGTCTGATCCGATGTCATTGCTCCTCCCCTCAGGATTAAAAATGCTTGCTCAGACAGTAACATCTGTATCCCATTCCCCAGTTGTCAGCGCCCCATTCTCACCCCTGATTTTCCTGACACCAGAGAAAGTCTGATCTTTATGGACTGAACTGGTCTCACTGTGCATTTCCTGATGTCTGTCTCTTGTGAAATCAGGCCGTTTGGGAAGTCAGATTGCACACTTCCATCTGTGTGGCATTTTAAAAATTCAGTTAGCGATGTGTGCATGAGTGGATCTTTGCCCCAGGGTTTTGAATCACCACCTCTGTGTTTCTGCACTCAAAAATTCTGTCAGGATCAGGAGCCCCCAGGGGAGTTGTTTTTGAGTGACAGCCCCCCCCAACCCCTCTCTCCTGTTTCTTGGTGTTGGAAAGCCATGGAAATAGTTCCTAATTAGGCTCCCATATTGCCAGGAAGCCTGGGGAGGCTGGCATCCCTAATTCAAGGAGACCTGGGTAAAGCTGGAAAAAAAAAATTTTTTTCTGCTTCACAGTTCCTGATAGAGAGCACCCCATGATCGACACAAGATTAATTGGTTGCTGTTGTTCAGTCACACAGTTCAGTCCAACTCTTCATGACCCTACATGTAAAACTGCACAATACTTATATTTCCCCTTCATGCATTGCAAGGAAGAGAGGCAAAGTGAAGGGGGTTGTTATGTATTAAGATGGCTGCGTCCGCGTGCACCTGACCATGCGGTCTACCGCACTCACAGACCTTCGGGTCTAGAACAATAGCCACCGCAGATCCTGGCGAGAACCACTGGGAGTGCTAGGATCCTGAAGAGGACTGTGACGGAATTGAAAATCTGGGACCAGCAGAAAGTAAACACAGAACACTGCTGAGTCACATGACTGAGCTTGGAACCCTCAGTGATTGGCATTTACTGGACCAAACAGTCAGTTTGGAATTGGCAGTTGAAAAGAAGCCGTTAGGGGGAGTTGATCAGTGGAGTTAGGAGAGAGTGGTCAACAAACTGAGGAGCTCTGTGAAGGAAGCAGACCTCTGTAGCTCTGTGTGAACAGCCTAATAACAGTTGGAACAGATAACTGGGGCTGAATAGTCTGGATTACTGAGTCCCTCTAAAGGAAAGAGGACAGTGATCAGACTGGTGAAAGGTTAAACACATCAGTTGTCACAAACACCCAAATGCATTGTTCCTAAAGGAACTGGGAGAGGTGGTTAAGAGAGGGCTGAGGAACGGTCTGGCAGAGTCAGGACAACTGGTTGGTGGCCAGTTGGGCTCAAAAAGGAGCCAGATCTCGAAAGCCAAAGGTTAACCACAAAGCAGTACAGGAGAGTATGATTAGGAAGGTGTTTAGTGAATTGTTTAACATCTGTGGGATACTGGAAACAACAAACATACTGCCGAAGTGTAAACCAAGCCAAAAGTTCAAGTCTGAAAAGAAACAAATTATCCTCTGTATATATCTTCCATCCCCCTGTTGTGTTTTCTATAAATAAAGCCTGTTCTGTTTTGAAGTTAACAAGCCGTGGTGCCTAACTCTTTAATAAGTAAAACAAATACCCCAAAGAGACTTTTGCAGATTTGTGTAGGGGACAGGTCAGGGAAAAATAAAGTCTAACTCTGACTAGGTCCGGACACGCAGACCCTAACAGAACTGGGAGTATAAAGGGGGTTCATGTCATAAGGACCTATCATTAACGGGGCCATGTATATAGACCTATCACAGGAATTGGGTGTGTGTTGGGTGTGAGTATGTGCATGAATATAAGCCAGCCTTGCACTAGTTAAGTTATCTCTTTTCGTTCTGATGTAATTAATAAATGTGAGCTGATTTCACTATGCTACGCTTGGAACTCCACTACTTTTCACTGGCCGCGAAGGTGGGATCCCGATGAGTGAGCCTGACTCCAACCAGGACCGGCACTGAGCACTGATCAACAGGACACCACGCCCCACATCACTCCTCAGCAACACTGCACTGTGCCCCGTTCCTCCGATCATCGCTCCCCACACTGCCCTCGAGTCATGGCTGCAGTTCTGGTAAGCATCGATGTTTTCGACCACACACATCCAGAGTTCTGGGAAGCATGGGTAGACCAGCTGATGAACTACCTCATCTTCCACAACATCACCAACGCTGGTAAGAAACAGGCCCTGCTAATAAGCTCATGTGGGGTAGCTACTATCCATCTGGCCAAGGGCCTCACAGCACAGGCCAAATTAGAAAACAAAACATACGAGGACCTCCTCAAAGTCCTGAATGATTATTTCATGCCAAAGCCCATGAAAATGGTGAGGCGAATGGATTTATGGGAGTGAACCCAAAAAGCAGGAGAAGGGGCCACTGTCTACATGGCTGAGCTATGCCAGCTCACGATAGATTGTGAGCTGCCAGGGGTTGAAGAGATAATCCTCATGCAGTTCGTCTTGGGAATCCGTGATCCCAAGCTGTGCAGAAAGCTCATGGGCACCACTGATCTGAAGCTAGAGATGGTACTCCAGACCACCAATGCGTTTTACAGGTTGCATCGGGATCATCCGTCATCGTCCGCCACGACCCACTAGGTATCGCCGGGGGAAGGCGCATCAGGTCTGTTGACCCACTTGCTGCGAATCTCACCCGTCACCATCCGCTGTGTCTTCCAGCACACCAGCTACCTGCTCAAGCTGTGGAGAGACACATGAACAGAGGTCCTGCCACTTTCAGGATGCCATCTGCTGCGCCTGCAGAAAACGGGGCCACATTGCCCGGGCCTGCCGCTCCAAGGGACACCAGCGCTACACCACCACCCATCAAGAAACAGCAGAACTAGACTTCCGGTTTTGGTGAAATGGGCACTCTGGGCACTCTGAGGACACGATCTGTGAACCAGCAGACTAAGAGGGAGCACGATTGTACACGCCCCCTGGGGGCCCTTGCGAAGGGCTCCTAATCATGGGGTGCTGAGGGTCACCTCTCCACTGGTGCATTGCTGAGGGATTGAGGCGTCCCAATGCCCCAACAGTCTCACCACTGTGTTCCCACCACCAGACAAGTGAGCAGAATACGTGTGTGAAAAGCGAGATCTACCAGATCAACATTAACAGTGAGTCCGGTTGAAACAAGCAACAGAAAATCTGCTGAAAGTCTCCCTGGACCTAAGCAAGGGGGAGGGCGGGTACCCCCCCCCAGAAATAATATGGACTTTAAGCATGATTGTTTCAGGGGGACAGAAATAAAAGTGATATGGGACTATAGTAAGGAACTTACAAGAGATTTCCAAGCGGTCTGCAGACTTTAGAGACTTTTGGCAGAATTGACTGAATGTAAACATCCTCAAAGATGTCGCATAAGACAGAGAAAGATAAGCCTCTGAAACTCAAGCCTTCTTCAGGAAGTGCTAGCCCAGTGAGTGCGGTCACAAGACTGGACACAACCATAGACTTTTCAAAGATGTTAACGGAAGCATTACGACCCCTGCTGGAGCAAATGACAATGCTCGATGAAAACTTTGCCGCACAACAGCAATAATTATACGAGACTGTAAAAAAAAACCAAAGCAAACAGCAGAGAATTTGAAGGAAGTGGATGCCAACACTAAGAAGCTTAAAAAACAAATGCAGGAGATGGGGGAAAAGAGGAACCGATGAAACAAAATTTTTACAACTTCAAATGGAAAAAGGAAGCTATATTCTGAGATTTCAGGGGATTCCTGAAATTAAAGGGGAGAATCTCAAACAGACTTTGGCTGATGCTTTGGGGCTGGTAGCAGATTTAAAAGCAGATTTTCTTATAAGCAAGATGGATGTGATCTATAGGTCATATTCAGAATTTATAAAGAAAAATAATCTGCCCGGGGAAGTGGTGGTGAGATTCTCCAGAAGACAAGTGAGGGATCAGATCCTAAAGGCAACAAGTGGAACTACCCTTAAAATCGATGGTAGCATCTCTTACAAATGGATTTTACCTGAAGGACTACTCTCCAAATTCAAAGACAAGAAAAAAAATTGACTCGCACAAGAGTTTTTGCGACAACAAAAGGAACCAGCAAGAGAAGAAGATGAAGAAAAGGAAAGTGGCGAAGAATCACCTGCTGGAGAGGGCTCGGACTCGGAACTAGGGGCGGCTGCCCCCAAAGAAGGATATAAATTGAGGGAAAGTAGATATAAAAAATGAGTTGCTGATTATCTCTGAAGTCTGTTTAAATCTTTTTATTAACTTGTCTTTTGTATTGAGCCTTGCCAAGTCAAATTATATGGGCTTGACATATATAAGCAACAAATATTAATTCACTGGCGATGTAATTTAACCATATATACTAGAAGCTATTATATTGTAACTAGTAAAATACCTTCACCTCTTGGGGTTTTAGTAGTTTTGCTATACTTTCTCCCATAGTTTGTAGTTTTCCCATCCCTTTTCTTATTTGTAGTTTTGGAAAAAAAATAAAATTAAAAAAAGAAAAAGAAACAGCAGAACTACACAGCACCTCAGTACATCGCAACCAGGTACATTTCTTGCCCCGGGGGTCCACTAATAAGATTAAAGTGACTGTCTTAATAGAGGGCGCCCCATGCATAATGGAACTGGACACAGGGTCCTCCCTCTCGATAATTTCAGAGGAAACCCTTCACATGCTTTGCCCTAAGGGGGCACCCCCACTGAAAGACACTGGGCTCACACTAAGGGACTTCCAAAAGAACCCAGTCGCCATTAAGGGGGTGGGCCAGTTCTGTATAAATTACAAAGCCTTCGAGGGGCTCTTGGAACTGGTTGTAGTTAAGGGCCGCCTCACCAGTTTACTGGGATTAGCCTGGTTCGACGCATTGGGCCTGGCCATCATTGGAATACAAAATACCCTGGACCTTGGTCCCGTGGTGCGTCCACTCCTCCAGAAAGCCCGGTGACCCCCATTTGCACTCCGACCCAAGATTGAGGCAGAGCTCGACTGCCTAGCCAGCCAGGGGGTACTAGAGCCAGTGCCCCATGCAAAATGAGAGACCCCTATCATAATACCAGTCAAACCAATGGGGACGTCAGGATCTGTGCAGACTACAAATGCACTATCAATTAGG
Organism: Gekko japonicus; assembly: GCF_001447785.1. NCBI lineage: Eukaryota > Metazoa > Chordata > Lepidosauria > Squamata > Gekkonidae > Gekko > Gekko japonicus. Next base: position 99,657 of record NW_015165879.1, read on the forward strand.
CTCTCCAAGACCACGTGTATTCTGTCCCTGTGGTCAGCCATGTCCTAGCGTCCCTGGCTGGGGCCAAAATCTTTGGCAAACTGCCAGTAGATGATGCCACAGCAGACGCCCAGACCATTGTAACACACTGGAAGGCATTTAAGGTCAAACGTCTGCAGTTGGGGGTTAGTATAGCTCTGGGGATTTTCCAGAACTTAATGGACTGTTTGCTGAAAGGAATCCCCGGAGTATAACCTTTCATTAATAATGTTCTGATCACGGTGCCGTCTCCTGAAGCCTTCTCCGAGTGTCTTAGAGCCATCCTACAGCGCTTCAATGCTGCTGGCCTTAAAGTAAAGAGAGAAAAGTGTCTCCTCGGGGTCTTCAGCATCGAGTTCCTGGGATTCCAAGTTGACACCCATGCAATCCACCCCACATCGGTCAAAATAGAGTTCATCATTAATGCACCTACACCGTCCTCCAAACCTGAACCCCAGGCTTTCCTCAGCCTGTTCAACTTTACCACTTGTTCCTCCCCCACAAAGCGGCCATGGCCGAGCCCCCACACCGTCTCTTGGACAAACATGCACAGTGGAAGTGGGGGCCACTTCAGGCCCCGGCATTCTGGGCCGTTAAAGGCTTATTAACCTCCAATGCTGTCCTGGCCCCTTTTGATGAGTCCCTCCCCATGGTGCTTGCCTGCGACACATCGCCCTATGGGGTGGAGGCAGTCCTGGGTCATAGACTGGCTGACGGCCATGTGGTCCCAGTAGTGTATTACTCATGCACCTTGTTGGAGGCGGAGAGGAACTACGCTCAGATAGACAAGGAGGTGCTGGCGATCGTGGCAGGGGTGCGTAAATTTCACAACTACCTGTATGGCCACACCTTCATGGTCCTCATGGATCACAAACTGCTGCTGGTCCCCGACCACCAGACACCCCAGATGCTGTCTCCCAGGATGCTGCAGTGGTCTTTCTTGCTGGCTACTAGTTCACCTTGCTGCACAGGCCAGGCAAGGCGATGCGACACGCCGATGCCCTCAGCCACCTTCCACTGCCCATCTGCGACCCAGACCCTGCTCCTGTGCACCAGATCCTGCTGCTGGAAGACCTGCCCGACTGGCTGGTACAGGTGCCGGAAGTTTCCAAACACACTGGGAAGTACCGTGTCCTCTGCCGGGTTTGGGACTGGGTGGGAAGGGGCTGGCCCACACGGCCTGGAGTTCGCAGCGTTCTCTTCCCAATTGGAAGAACTGTCCACCCACAAAGGCTGCAACTTGAGGGGCAGCCGGGTAGTCCTACCTAGCCCCCTGCGCAGACGCATACTCGCTGTGCTGCACAAAACCCACTAGGGAATCATGTGTATGAAAGCCTTGGTGTGCAGCTGTGTATGGTGGCCAGGCATGGACGGGGAGATAGAGGACCTGGTCAAATGCTGACAAACATACCAGGAAAAACGGGCGGCCCCTCCCGGGGCTCCAGTGCGACCGTGGGAATCCTCGCACAAACCATGGGTCCATCTCCACCTGGACTTTGCAAATCCGTTCCAGGGACAGACTTTCTTTATTCTGGTGGATTCTTACTCGAAGTGGCTAGAGGTGGTTCCCGTCTCCTCTACATCATCTAGAGCTGTGATCAAAGCCATGTGGAAGATCTTCAGAACCCATGGCATCCACAGCACCCTAGTGTCGGACAATGGAACTGCATTTACATCAGTGGAATTCCTGGAATTTGTGCAATATTATGGAATCCGACATGCCCACTCCGCTCCATTCTACCCGGCAACCGATGGACAGGTGGAGAGGATGGTGTGAACTACCAAGGAGGCGCTGTGCCGGATCATCCAAGGGGAATGGGACTACAGGAGGGCTGCCTTCTTGTTCGGCCCACAGACAACCCAGCACACCACCACGGGACACTGCCCCACTGAAGTCTTAATGGGCCGGTGACTGATGACCAGGCTGGACCGGCTCCAACTGGACCAGGCACCTGACCACAACCCAGGCCCGATAAACCAGGAGGCACCCCGGGGGGTTTATTCGGAGGACCCAGTGTACGCCCGTAACTATGCATGGGGCAAACCCTGGATTCCCGCCGGGGTGGTTAGAGTAATGGGACTGCTCTCATACGAGGTCTCGATGGAAGATGGCCAGCTCATCCGGAGGCACATAGATCAACTACACCGTTGCGTGCTGCCCATCGACGACCAGAAGATACAGGACACCGAGGATAGCGAGGTGGAGCCAGACCTGGTTAAGTTATCTCTTTTCATTGCAATGTAATTAATAAATGTGAGCTGATTTCACTATGCTACACCTGGAACTCCACTACTTTTCAGAGGTTGAGAAAGACCAGCTGGCAAAATGGGGTGGTGCTTTGAATGAACGCTTCTGTGCATGTGTGAAAGACAATTTTTAAAAGGATGCTACTCAACTGCCCACTCTGTGGCTATCATGCAGCAATAATCTGAATGGGCAACCATGGAGTGAGCACATGGTGAGGCAGGTTGACATGTTTGGACAAATCCCTCTGGAACAAATAACACCAGGTAAAACAGGCATGGCCAGACTGCACCTGTTTTGTTTTTTAAGCTGGGAAATCTTACTAAGATTCTTTTGCAATTTTGTCTTCTTTGTGCCAGAAAAAAGTTCCTTGATCCTACACCCATGTAAATGTATGGTCACGAATATCGTAAATGAACACAAAATGGCAGCATAATGCTATCTCCCCCTCCCCCTTCACTACCTCACTTATCCAGATAGTAAATATTGCAGAATGCATTTGAGTGGTGGCTATCCTATAAGAACATCAGATCCATTAAAAAAATTAATTTACTACTGAAACATACATATGTTTGTAAAAAGAAAATTGCTATGGTCGCAACACACACAATTTCAAAAGCCAGTGTAGAATAGAATAAAGAAATTCAGTTTTTCATAGGTAGAGAGGGGTGTGTGTGTGTGTGTGTGTGTGTGAGAGAGAGAGAGAGAGAGAGAGAGAGAGAGAAATTACTGGTCCTTTGTCTAAAATCTAAGGATATTAATAAACCAGTTTTGGTTCATTTATGGATTCTCTAGAGGACCTGGTGTCATCCCCCCTCACAGGGTTTCCCTTTATCTTGTTATTTTTTTAGCCTGAGCAGCCCCTTTCTCCTTTTTCTTCTTTGTTTTTCTCTGGCTGTCCCACCCAGTCATTTGAATGTATATTGTTAGATGCTGACCCAACATAGGGAACTGAGGGGAGAGGCTAAAATTCTTTTTGTCCTGGTAATGACACATGAGAGGCTGGTGATAATTCAAATATAACAAACTATTTTATTTAACTTTGAGGGGAAATTGTCAGGTAGGAATCAGGTATAGGAATTGTTCACAGTCATTTATGTTGTTTAGGCATCTAATTTCTACAGCATCACTTAAACACATTTACTCAGTCAATGTGAGGGTAGTTGAAGTCATCCGGTATCACAGCACTATCTGCTTTAGTCATCTCCTTTATCTCCTTGTCTATCTAAACATTAATCTCAAGGGTACACCCCCACGTTTAAGTAAACCTTAGGGGCCAATATCTCCACACATATTGCTTCTGTTGGTGAGTTCATTCCCCCAATGTTTTCTAATATATTTGAATCTATGTCTTCTTTGATATAGAATGCAACATCTCTCCCAAAATGCCCTCCCTATCCTGCCTATAGAGTGTATACCCAGGGATAACTATATCCCATTGATTTTCCCCATTCAGCCATATTTCTGAGACACACTGTATCTAAATTGTCATTTAGCACCAAATCACTGCAACTTCCCCATTGGTGCTAAGAAACTTCTAGCATTGCATATAGGTACTTATAAGGCATTTCACTTTCCAACAGTCCTCACCTCCCTGGGCCAATTTGTCTCTGTGCATGGCCCTCCTTTGGCATTCTACTTTCATTCCCAAGTTCTATTGTGATCCTACCAATATTGTGGTCCTACCAATGTTTACACTATTGTCCCTTTGGACTGAACTATCTCAAAATGGACCCACAACTGTTGGCTTTCCCCTGGGAATAATTTAAAAGCTGTTCTGCCACATTTTTGATACTAAGTGCCATCAATGTGGTTCCCTTTTGGTTCAAGTGAACCCTGCCTCTTTTTTTAAAGATTCTACTTGCCCCAGAAAGTTCCCAGTGTCTAACAAGTCTAAACCCTCCCTCTCTGTAATGCTTTCTCATCCACATGTTGAGACACCTAATCTGTGCCTATTTGGCCGGCCGTGCACATGGAACCAGTAGCAGTTCCAAGAATGCTACATTAACGAGCTTGAGAAAATGTGCCAGAAAGAAATAAAGGAAGACAAAAATGATTTTCCAGTTCATGTACAAACGTTAAGAGAAATACTATACATTTGTACATGCCTCGTGAGAACAGGTGTTAAAAATGCATGCATCTTTGTTTCTTCCTGTGAAATATTGGAGGATATGGTGATCTAGTGGATGTGGACTGGACATGGAAGGGAGTGACTTGAACACAGAGCTTTAGTCAATTTATATGAAATCATTTGTACTCTCAAAGGCTGTTTCTCAAAGAATATTTCACCTTAAATTATTCAGCTCCTCAAGCATGCTTGGAATTGTTTATGTCCTAAGTAAGTCTTATAATTCCTAAAAATTACAAAATTTCCACAACAGATCTAAAAATAAACTCATCTTTCCATAGAATGCATCTCTGTTGCAGCTGGGTGCCTGGGTTACTCTCGTATTTAGACAAGCTTTTTCAAAATGGGAAAGGAAAGCTATTTATTGTGTTAATTATCAGGTTCATAGACTGAGGCAATTCTGCTCTATACTCATTTGACATAGCTTTAATCTACAATAACAAAGCAGAGCTGTCAGTCGAATGGCTTCCCTTCCAGATGGCTGAACCTGCTTTATTGCAATGTAGCATGTGTCAACAATAACCATCCAACATCTGGTGTGATCACCTTCAAAAGCAGTTTAAAGAGACAGAAGTTTATACAATTGTGGATTAAAAAAATAATAAGTGCATATTTCAAAAATATTCAAAGTGTTACATGTCCATGACTCTGACTTTAAATGCTTTTGTAGTGGGATTAGCAACACTGTATTTAATTTAAATGCCACTAATATACTAATTGAGTAAGTAGTAACTGCTATAAATAAATCAGCTAAAGTGTCCTGTGCTTGGAAACACAGAGTGTTTCCTATGGGTAAGTCCCTATTTAAATTCAATCTTTGGGAATTAGAAGGAAATTTCTAAATGAATTGAACATTTCAAGAACAGTACCCCTTCAACAGCTATACAGATACTGTACATATTTATCATGAACAGCTACCTAATTCTGAGATGGAGTCAAACCTTGATATGAACTGTTGATTGCAGTGGTCAACCAAAAAGGCTTTTGCTCACACCTTCTATCTGCTAACTGACTCCATCACTATGTGCTTGGTATACAAAGTGTGTTGCACTAGAAGCATTTGAAAATTTATTACTAAAATCCAAAAGGATATTCATGTGCTGTTCCCTCCATTGAATTTCTTATAGATAGCTAAATCCCATTAGCCTGAATTCTATTTATTTTAATGTACAAATGTAGAAAAATGGCAGTCAAGTTCAAAGTTCTGTACTTATACAGATTATTCAAACAATATACAACATTTTACCCTTTGAATAATTTATCCTGATTTAAATCTTGGTATCTATATTTTTACAGGTCTAAGAGAAGGAAGAAAAAATGGGGATCATTGTTTAGAGAAACTATATTTGGACTCAGCTCGATTGGATGTTGCTCTGAGCAGTATGCATAATCTTTATACTAATGATGAATCACATACCCTTAATGTGGTTGTCCAGGACACAGGAACATAATGTATGAATTTCAGATTGGTACCTCTCCCTCTGCCTTTCATGTTTTTGGTGTGGCACTAACAAAGAATATAACACATGATTCAAGCTGTCAGGGATTCACTCAGCAGTCCATAGTCTCCTAAAACTAAATCTAGTTCCTTTTGGGGGTGGGGGGTGTCCAAGTCATTCCACTTGCAGTTTCTTCATGCCGGGAGAAGAGGGGAGTTGTGGGTGCCTTACCCTACTTCTCACATTGCCTTCCCTTCCGCACAGCCTTGAGAAAGTGGCCAAGAACATTCTTCTTGACTACTTCCCTGGCCCTTTTAAAGAGTATGGCACACTGCACATGGCAGCTGAAGACTCCTAGCCTCTAATGAAAATTTCCCTTCTTTTGAGAGGTTTGGAGTTATGCTGGCTGCTCTCACAGTGCCTCTGTACCTCAGGAATGTCACCACTGGACTGTTGGGTGATTTCCTGATGAAACTAATAGCCACTTTTTAATTAATTAATCTGTTAATCTGTTATTATTATCTAACAAATATATTGATTTACAGCTTAAAATATATCCAAGATGTGTACTGGAATATCTTCAATGGAGAAGCTGGAACAGAAGGAAGTATGTGTGAAATGTGAAAGTGAGATAATGCTGAAAGACTGAAATTCCTGGGAGATTACAAATGATGTGTTAATAAATAGACTAAATTCGCTGGAAGATCATGAGTGGGTGAAAATAAACAAGAAGATGGGCAAATAAAGGGCAAAGAAGAGATAAAAGAAAGAATGTGCTACTTAAGAATACAGAAGACTATGGCCAGGTGGCTAAAAGCAGCATGTTAATCAATTTAAGATGGAACCAATCAGACCAAAAGGTTAAAAGCAGAAGTGAAACCAAAAGGTTCAGGGGACAATATAAGATGGGGAGCCAAGTTAAGATGGTTGAATCCAGTGGAAAAGGGGAAGTTCTCCAACACAGATGAAGACCTTGAAACCCTATATAAGGTTCATGAACTATGAAGCAAGTTGTAGGATTCTACCTGGATTATCCAACAGAGTTAGAGCACCAGTTAACTCCCATGTCTCCTGCTTCAGCTGGATACTTAGTGTCTACTTCTTTTGGACTTTTTCTTTGCCTCATATGGAATAATTTTATACATCATAATACTTTCTTCAGAGACTACAAAGAACCTTCAGAAAACTTTTCCCAGAAACTAATACTGAGGTCTGCTAAACCCAAGCATAAATTGGTGAGCATAATGGTGTGAGTGTATGTATGAATATGTGTTCTTCTGTTCTTTTCATGTGGAATTTATTATTCCATAAAATATAATTTATTATTTCATGAATGTTCATTTTTGTCAAGGTAAAGTCCTAAATCTGCTTGCATTTTTGTGTTTTTAGAAACATATGCATGAAGGTTGTAACAATTATTTTTCTTCTTGATTAAAAAATATCAGTAGTTCATGATGCCATTCTGTAGCCAGCCTCCTCAGCCCTAAACCCGGGGTGGTCTTTCCCGAGAGGGAGACATCCCAAAACGACCTCTGAACCTCCACATGAAGCCAGGCTTGGATTTTGCTGGGAGGCTAAGAGAACCACATCTTGGCTGAGAAAACTCAGGCAAAGTGAAAACTCTCCAGGCTGGCTGCACTGCCAAGCATCCTCCATGCAAGCAAACCCCCCCTCCCCAGTCTATCCTGTCAGCTGAGTCCAAAAAGGACTAGAATGGGCAAGTCTCTGCTCTCGTCTCAGGCATCTTCTACTGACCAAATGACCAGTCTTTTGTCTGTCAAATGTACAGGCAGGCAGGGACAAAGAGCCGCTGGTCTGTGCTATTGTCATGAATGAAGTATGTTGCATGTTTCCATCCCCATTTCCTGTTTCACCTATATGTCAGGAAATACCTTTGGAATAATCCTCTCATTCCTGTCTCCATATATTTTGTCTAAGATATCTGCATTCTTACACCTATACCAGACCTATCAAGGAAACATTAACTCTGAATATCTAGTGAATGGTCATCCTGCCGCACATTAAGAAACATTGTTAAGAATCGGAGAAAGGAGTAACTGCCCCCAAACTCCAGAAAACGAAGGAACGCAAGAAGAAAAGTCTCTAGAACTTAGACAACAGTTTTAAAGGCAGTATGTGTGCTAAGCTATTAAATGCCTATTCTTAATCAACTTTTATATGAAATTTGTAATACTAGGTCAATAAGCTTTACTTCAAGTTAACTAGATCTTGACATGTATTAGTCTTGTCCCTTTCCCCAAATCCAGTAGAGGAAGTATTTTAGAATGGTAGCTTCCTTCCCCTATCGAGTAGCTGTATGTATTAGTTTTTCCTTTCCCCATCTCCCATAGTTCTAGTGTTAGGGTATTAGTACCCCCCCAACCCATAGTTTTTGCTGTAGTTTTTAGAAAATGCAAATAAAAAATCCCCTATGGGGGGCTAAAAAAGAAAAGAAAAGAAACATCACCTTTTTTGTCTGGCACTAGGGAAACGCCAGGCCACTCTATTCTTCTACAGTGGACACTCCCAGCCACCCAGCCAGCATCTGCCTTAATCCCATTATAGCTAGACTGTGCCCCTCTGAAAGCTCACTGGTCTCACCTGGGACAAGCCCCTCAAGATCTCCCATCCATCAGAGCACATGGCCTCAGATTGTGTGTCTGCCCCTGATGTAGGGCTGCCAATTCCCCCCGGGGGGCGGAATTCCCCCCGCTTTGGATCCCCGATATCCGCTCCCGCGGAATCGGGGCCCGGGGGAAACCCCACCCCCGCATGCACGTCGCTTCCCTGTGATGTCATCACGCTGGGGCGGGGCATAGCCATTTGAGGGGAAAACTCTATGTTTTCCCCTCAAATGGCCATGCCCCGCCCAGCGTGATGACGTCACAGGGAAGCGACGTGTGTGCTATCATTCACCTCTGCTTTCTTAGTTCTGTATTGTTTGCTCTTTTTGAATGCTTAGTGTGTTTGTAATTAGGGAAATACTTTAATAAAAAACTATTTAATTTACTCTTCAAATCTGGAGTTTTCCAACTGTGACGGACCTCAGTATACAAGTGGTGTGCGATTCCTGTACCCCTCTGGCCTATCCTGCTGCATAACTAATTTCCCCAAACAACAAGGCAGGCCATTAGTGGTAACAGTTCCGCATTGGTTGACCCTATTATGATTTAAGGTATCAGTGTCATACATTTAGATATCTTTTAGGTAATAAAAAATGAGAGGACCATATGATTATTACTTTACTTCCCCATGCACGTAACATTTATTATAGAATAATAAAATTGCTTATAAGAAGAACAGAAGAACACAAACACACACACAGAAACAAACTCAAACCGTCATGTTCATCAACTTATTCAGTTGGAACTGTGTGAGATTTGAATTTTGTGCCCAAACCCTATCTTTTCACTGGGCAGCAAATGCAGAGGTGTACAAAATACCATTTACTCATAAGAACAGTTGAAGTGAGGAGCACTTTGCAGAATTGTGTGTGCAATTCAAAACCTAGTACCCAGGTTCAGAAGGCACAGTTGGCAATGGCTACCCATTGTGTGTGCACTATGTGGAAATTCTGATGATTTGGCTCCTTTAAGGTTTTTTTTCCTAGTAACTTTTTAATTTCTACAATTTCTTGTTCACTATACTACTACTATCTTTTTAAACCTTTTCATGCTGCCTCTGATTCCTCCCCAAGTTATAATCGTGTTTCTTCTGAGATCTGAAAGATTTGCTTCCATTTCTCCCTTTACTCTCAGGGAAAGCATGAGAAATACTTGTAAGAAGTATTCACGGAATATATGGTACAAGCAAAATTGATTATTAATGTCGTTTAATTTGTACTGAAATTATGGTCCTATGTCTTTTCCTTTTCTCCTGCTTTTTTGGACCCAGACTAAAAACAGCTACACTGAAACAGGTCTGAGAGATTCTTGTTTATATTAAAAATATAAATATGGATATAAATTTTAAAATAAACAAATAGCAACAACATCTTCACTTTAGCAGGTATTGTGATATATATGTTTGGCCAGCAATTTATGAGCTTAAGTATCCTAGGATGTTGAGTCTGATTTTCCATGTGTCCTGCCCAAACACTGTAGGGGTTTGATGTACAAATCGATCATGGCTGATAAATATCTTCAGGACTGTTGTAGGACTGTTTTATAAGAAGCAGAAAAATTGGAGAAGGTGAATTGAGTGGCCTTTTTCAAATAATTCTTGGTTGACTTTGCTTATTAAATGTGGGAGACTCCAGAGGCTATGAGGGCTTTAAAGAAGATTTCTCTGGTGGTCCAAAGGTGAAAGATGTTACAACAAAAACAGCATCTGTTTTGTTTGGTCTGGTCCCAGTACATTGTCATGGCAGAAAAGCAGCGGAACCTTAATGAGGGCTCAAATTCATTCAGTGGGAGGGCAGCTCAAATAAGTAAAATGGCTGGGGTAGGCTTACCTTACAGGCAGACAATAGACATCTTGACTGCACACTTAAAATTCTCTCTATAGGCTATAATCCAGACAGCTCCTACAGTTGTTATTCTCCACTGACCATTTTTCACATCATGTACTCAACTAACAGTGCAACGCCATGCAGAATTACACCCTTCTAAGTCCACTGACATCAATCCACTGAACTCTGTTTAGGACAGCTCTGTAAATCTTACAGAGAGCCCAACAGGCTGTAACACACAGATTTGTGAATCACTCAAAAAATGAAGCAGGGTCAGTGAAATTACTAATTGCCACTGTAAGGTTTTGTTCCAAAGCAGCCTTCACAATGAATGGTACTTGCAGAGTTAGTAGTCCTAGCCTTGTCCATTTCAGGGGGTGTCCCCCCCCACAGCTATATAATTAGAAGTCTCCATAAAACTGTAGGGAGTTGGAGGAGGGTCTGCCTTTCTCTATTTTATGTTTACGGTCTTTTTTTAACAACTGTGGATTTTTTCCTTGTGTATCTGAAAAGGGTTTTTCTCCATACAGTGAATTCAAGGACTATGCTGTGAGCCACCCAAGACCTTCAGTAAATAGGTTATTTATTTATCATTTCTAAGCACTCGGGCATTCTGAGCTAGCATCCCATTGTCCATCTCATCATTTGGAGACAGTTCATCTCCCTTACCGAGCTCCTTTAACCACCATTTTAACCAGTGTCAGCATCTGTAACCTCCGGGCAGAAGAAGGCACAAACTAGCTGGCAGGCTTATTTGCACAGTAATGAGTTCTGTCTACCAGGCCTCAGTAGACTGATTGAAAAAAGAGATTTCCACTCACTGCTGCCTGCTAAATGTGATTGACATAGTGGTGTGATACATGCTTCAATTTCCAGGCTTTTCCACCATCCCATCTTTGAAAAGATCAATATTTTAAAATAGATGAGTTTCTCTGGGGAGCAGGAGAATCTGTAGAAAAAGTGCATCTGTAATTCCACCAGCATCATCAGTCACTGAGCACAGTTATTGCTGGCACAGATTGAGCCCTGGATCAGGCTAAGGTCCATGTCTGCATAGAAGCCCCTTATCCTTCCAGTTAGATGGTATAGTGCAATGCTGAAACTATGAGAAACACGACACCAAAAAAAAGTGCCATTACACAAGGAGCTTATGCAGTCATTTGCTGCATAGATGGTAACAATCTCCCTGGATCCATGATGTCCCCAGAAATCTGATGAGGTCATTGCTGGGGCTCATGCCTAGTTGTAGGCTGCTCACCGTAACTGATGAAAATGACTCAATGTGGCATGAATTGGCCATCATATGATCACAAGTATCTTCCAGTTTTTAAAAACGTAAAAGACCCAGTTGCCAAAGCTTATTGAACAGGCAATCCAAATAGATTGTCTAGCATACGACAACAGAATAATTCCAGGGGAATAGGTGTATTATTCACTCTGCAACTAAAATATGAGTCTTGTGACACCTTAAATATGAACACATTTATTGTGCCAAATACTTTCATGGAGCAATGCCCACATTCAGGTAGCAAAGATAAATGTACACTACAGAAAGGCAGGAGAGTTAGGATAAAGAGAGGCCCAGTTTCCTAAGACATGCGTGTTTAATTTTGGAGCACAGATGAAAATTTACAATCAAAAGACTGAAGGATCCATTCAGAGAGTGTGTGAACTAGATGTGCATTTCTTTTGTTATTAATTTCAATTATTACAAAAACAGGGAGTTTTGTAATTCTCATAATTAACAGGAAAAGAAACATATTCTCCATCTAAACACTGTATAATGTGGGGGACACGTGATTTTATATTGTTTTTTTTTTAAAAAAAACAATTTTATTAGGATATAATAATAAGTAAAATTTTACGTCATATAACAAACTTTTCATATCCTTTTATCCAAATATCTTCCCCCCTTCTGACTTCCCACAGTGCTCAAACCTCTATTACATTCTTGAATTTTTCCCCCTTTTCCAACTCTTTAACAACTTAATTCTTTCAGGTAACGTATCTTTTTATCTGTTTATCTATGTATGTTTAAATTTAATCTAAATGTCCATCCAACCTTAATAATTGTCAAAGCAAAATAAATTGTTTTTTACATCCCAGTATTTCTCCAAGAAGACTTTAAAGTCTTTCCAATCGGCAAAAAAATTCTTCTGCTTCTTGATTTTTAAGCTTTCTCGTCATTTTGTCCATCTCAACCATAAAAACTAACTTTTTCAACCATTCCCAGATATCAGGAGTTCTTTCTTGCTTCCAACATTGAGCGTATATCATTCTGGCAGTTGTAATCACATACCACATTAAAGTCTGTTTTGCAATATTAACTTCCTCCATTTTAAGTCCCAAAAGGAACACTTCAGATTCCTTCTTAATTTTACATTTCATTATTTTTTCCATCTCTGTATGGGCCTCAGTCCAATTTTTTTTTTTGCTTTATCACATGTCCACCACATATGGTAAAAAAAGCCTTCTATTTTTTTACATTTCCAACATTTGTTTGATAAATTGTTACTTATATTCGCTATCTTTTTTGGTGTCATATACCATCTATACATCATCTTATAACAGTTCTCTTTTAGATTATTACATGTTGAAATTTTCATTGCATTTTTCCATAAAAATTCCCAGGATGACATATATATATCCTTATTCATATTAACTGCCATTTTACCATCTGCTCTTTCACTGTTTCATCTTCCGTATACCATTTTAGCAAAATCTTATACATCTTAGATATCATCTTTTTGCCTCCTTCCAACCACAAATTTTCAATTTCATTATATTTTTTTCCTGAACCCAAATTCTTTTTTATCTGTTTTAAACAGATCATAAACCTGTATATATTGTAACCAACCATATTTATAGTCCATTTCTTCTGATTTCATCTCAAATGATTTTCCATCAGATTTCAATATATCTCTATATTGTAACCAGTCCTCTCCCTTATAAACCGAATGTTTAATTACCTCTGCTGGT